>NC_057412.1:6667857-6967857 GCF_019320065.1 Cervus canadensis | reverse complement strand
ACCAGCCCAGGTGGGATGCATGAGACAAGTGCTCCGGCCTGGTGCACTGGGAAGACCCAGAGGAATCGGGTGGAGAGGGAGGTGGGAGGGGGGATCGGGATTGGGAATATATGTAAATCCATGGCTGATTCATATCAATGTATGACAAAACCCACTGGAAAAAAAAAAAAATTGATCCAAACATTCAGCACAATCCCTATCAAAATCCAAGATTTTGGATCCAAGACTTATACATAGAAATTTACAACTTTATTCCTAAATTTCATATGGAAATTCAAGAACAACCAAAATAGTCTTCAAAAAGAAGAACAAAATTCTATCTCTCACTTCCCAATGTTAAAACTTACTGCAAAACTGTAGTAATCAGAACAAAGTAGTACTGACATAAGGACAGACAAATATATTAATAGGGTCTAACTGAGAGTCCAGTCATAACCTCTTACCTTTATGGTCAATTTATTATAAACAAAGATGCCAACACAATTCAATGGGAGAAATAGTAGTTTCCTCAAAAATGGTGTTAGAACAACTGGATATCCACTGGATCTCCACTGGATCCTATCAAAATATAAAAGCCAAAACTATAAAATTCTTAGAGGCAAATACGGGCACAAATCTTCAAGACCTTGGGTTAGGCAAAGCCTTCTTTGATATGTTACTAAGATGACAAGAACAAAATTAAAAAATGATAATTTGAGCTTCATGAAAATTAAAAACTTCTGTGCTGCAAAAGAATAGTATCAAGAAAATGAAAAATGAAACCAAAAAATGAGATTAATACTTGTAAACAGTGTATGTTATCCAGAATATATGAAGAAAATATAAACTCAATTTCCAAGATTTTCTATATAGCCAATATTACCCTTATTTCAAAACCAAAGACATCAGAAGAAAGCTACAGCCAATAACTCTTATAAATAGATGCAAAAATCTTAAAAAAAAAAATACTAGAAAGCTGAATCTCAAAACATTTTAAAAAGACTGTATTCCATGACCAAGTGGAATGGATATGGAAAAAACAAACAAAAAAGATGGATAATAACAAGTGTTAAGAATGTGAAGCAACTGAAGAAATCATTCACCACTGCTCGAAATGCAAAATAACACAGCCACTTTGGAAAATAATTCGGCGGTTTTTCAAAATGTTAAAATTAGGGTTACCATATGATCCAGCAGTTCTACTCATGGGGATAAACCCAAGAGAAATAAAAATAACCACGTAACAACTTACGTACTAATGTGCACAGTAGCATTATTTATAATAGCAAAAAGTGGAAGTAGCCTAAATGCTCATCAACTGATGAATCAATGAACCAAATGTGATATGTCCATAAGACAGGAAAATTATTCAGCAATAAGAAGAAATGAAGTATTGATACATGCTGCAACATGAATGAAACTTGAAAACCTTAGGTCAAATGAAAGAAGACAGTCGGGAAAGGCTGCACATTGTATGATTCTGTTTATATAAAATGTCTATAACAGACAATTTAATAGGGATAGAAATTAGATTAATCATTGCCTAAATTGTTCCTAGGACTCAGGTATCAAGAGGATTGATGAATGGAGAAGGTTATTTTTTTTACTACAGTCATCCCTTGGTATCCATGAAATAAAAATCCAGGCTACTCAAATATTATATAAAGTGGCATAGTATTTGCATATAACCTACATATATCCTCCCATATACTTTAATTTTTCTCTAGATTGCTTATATATTATAAATGTTATGCAAATTATTGCCACCCAATTAATTTAAGATTTGCTTTTTTGGAACTTTCCATAATTTTTTTTGGAGGGGGGGATATTTTCCATCTATAGTTTGTTGAATCTAGGGATGCAAAACTGACAGATGCAGAGGGCCAATTCTTATGAGAACTTTTAAAAACGTATGTATATATGGGCTTTCCAAGTGGCGCTAGTGGTAAAGAACATGTGTGTCAATGCAAGAGACATAAGAGACACAGGTTTAATCCCTGAGTCAGGATGATCCCCTGGAAGAGGGCATGGGAACACACTCCAGTATTCTTGCCTGAGAATCCCAAGAACAGAGAGCCTGGTAGGCTATTGTCCATATGGTCACAAAGAGTTGGACATGACTGAAGCAACTTAGCACACACACACAAATATACTCATATAAAAACAGAACTTCAGAGTATAACTAGTGAGAGAAAAGCATAATCTGCTACCTGGCAATAAAGGTAACCTTCACGACTGCTGAAAGCTTGGTCAACTGTTTGAGAAAATCTAGTTAATGGAGAAGTAAGAATTCACTGCGGATGGTGACTGCAGCCTTGAAATTAAAAGATGCTTACTCCTTGGAAGGAAAGTTATGACCAACCTAGACAGCATATTAAAAAGCAGAGACATTACTTTGCCAACAAAGGTCCGTCTGGTCAAGGCTATGGTTTTTCCAGTGGTCATGTATGGATGTGAGAGTTGGACTGTGAAGAAAGCTGAGTGCCAAAGAATTGATGCTTTTGAACTGTGGTGTTGGAGAAGACTCTTGGAGTCCCTTGGCCTGCAAGGAGATCCAACCAGTCCATCCTGAAGGAGATCAGTCCTGGGTGTTCATTGGAAGGACTGATGCTGAAGCTGAAACTCCAATACTTTGGCAACCTCATGAGAAGAGTTGACTTGTTGGAAAAGACCCTGATACTTGGAGGGATTGGGGGCAGGAGGAGAAGGGGACGACAGAGGATGAGATGGCTGGATGGCATCATTGACTCGATGGGCATGAGTTTGAGTAAACTCCAGGAGTTGGTGATGGACAGGGAGGCCTGGCATGCTGTGATTCATGGGGTAGCAAAGAGTCGGACACGACTGAGTGACTGAACTGAACTTAAATGAGGAATTTTGACCTCTCCTTGTGTATTGGTAGGTCAGTGAAAATACTTGGTTAAATACTGCATAGCTTTATTTTAGTTGCATCAATTTCTTTCATAAAATTTTAGGGATGTTTTGGGGGTTCCTTAAACCGCAAATATTCTAAATAGTTCTAAATATTATAGAAAATTTGGAATTTTAAGTTTGAAGAAGAAATTCACCCAGCATTTAGAGAGAATCACAGTGGATACTTTGTTCCACTTTAAACCCCAAATAATCTAAATGTTCTAAATATTATGGAAAATTTGGCATGTTGAGTTTGAAGAAGAAATTCACCCAGCATTTAGAGAGAATCACAGTGGATACTTTGTTCTAATTCTTGCCAATTTTAAACACACATATAACTTTTAATTATATAATGCATAAAAAGATGTATATTACCTTTAAAACTTGAAAAGTTTCTCACCTTAGTTAAGTAATGTTTGCTTATTGTAAAAGAAATTGACAATAAAACCTGGAGAAGGATATTAAAATTTGAATTCCACTCTCCAGAAATAAACGCTAGAAACAATCCACTGTACATCCAAAGCATGGCTGAATTCATACAGATAATTGTTTAAGTATCTCTGATGAAACTTCCCTCACCAGTGAAATTTTCTTGCGCCTCTCTGGAAAGTTTTCTTATCTGTCGACACTATAGTAGATGCTGTTACTTCCAGAAGATTCTACCCACTCCTCAATCTTGCTCATCTCTTCCCCATTTGTCATTGTTTCAATGTGCAGTGTGGTTCCCTCTAGAGGACTTCTGTCTGCGGTCCCTTGGCCTTAGCCTCATTTTCTTCTCTGATACCATGGCATCTCTGAAGGTCTTATATTTCCTTCTTATTTGACTTCTCTGCTTACTTGACTTTCCCATCTCTGGGACCTCTCTCCTCACCTATCCCCTCCCTGCCAACACAACTCTTTGATGAAAAGTTATTCCTTTGGCTTCTACTAGAGTCAGCTGCAAAGCTGACATTTTGGCTCTTCTAAGGCAGTCAGGGTTTGGTGCTAAGACAAATTATTATGAGGGCACTGTGAGCTGTTTCTTTCCTTTAAAAGTGTTTTTATATGTTTAAGTATATTTATGTTTAAAAAAGAAAAGCTACTTCATGACATTTGATTTTACCTTAGGTACAAATACTATTTATAATTCATGGTGGATAACGTTTGCTGTTACTAGGAGGTCTTGTGTTTCTTATAAAAAAGCATTGCAAGCTCTCATTACATCTTAAATTGACATCGTCAAATTAAGCGACTCAGCGTTTTGTGCATTTTTAGTATTTTCTGTGTAGTGCAAGTACAAACTGTCCAAAAAGTTGTTTACAGTCATTCATATGTTATCAGATATGATTTAATTTAATCGTTTGGACACCAAACATTGCACATCATTTACAAAAAACCTTAATTTCTACCCTAAAATATTGATACTAAGTTATTATGCTATATTTAACCATAACATTGCTTTAGGGCTGAAAGTAATCTATATATATATATGTTGTGTGTGTATATATAAATATATAAAAACATATATTTTATGTTATATATATAACATAAAATTTTTGTTATATATGTCGTTTATGTTATTTTATGTTATATATGTCATATATGTTATTTATTTATGCTATATATGTTGTATATATTTCTTAAATTTATATAACATATAACAAATTCAAATAACATATATATCATATTTTATATATTTGTACTTTATATTTTATCATATATATAATATATATATTTGATAGAAGATAAACTGTGGCATATTAAAATGTTTGAGTTTATTTGAGCATACACTGATATGAATAAGGCAATATCAAGCCAAAGATAGCTAAGATCACTTCACCAAGAAGAGCTAGTGGCAAGGGTTTCTAGAGAAGAAGGTGAATTAAAGAAAGAAAATTACTTGATTGGCTACAGCTTAAGAAACTGTTTTATTTGGAAAACTCTCTTTGACTGTTGTGGATGATTCTTTCTGTTTCATTTTCTCAGATTTCAAGTGTATTTACTCTGGCTTAGGTTTCAGCTTGCTTGCATAGGCTACCATGGCATTAGAGCTACTTCAGTCTAGTCAACTTCTTGCTTAATTACATAGGCGTGTTCAGCCACTCAACTGTGATCGGCCTTTTGCAATATTTTGGATGGTAGCCCACCAGGTTCCTCTGTCCATGGAATTTTCCAGGCAAGAATACTGGAGTGGGTTGCCATTTCTTCCTCCAGGGGATCTTCCTGACTCAGACATAGAACTTGTATCTCTGAATCTCCTGCATTGGCAGGTGGGTTCTTTACCAGCTAAGCTACCAGGAAACTCAGTTACACAGATAGGTAGAAGATGTATACAGAGATAGATAATAAATAAATAGAAATGAATAGAGGTAGGTGTAGTTACATATAATTATAAATAAATGTAAATAAATACAAATAAAATCTTCAGTTTAGTTCAGTCACTCAGTAGTGTCTGACTCTTTACAACCCCATGGACTACAGCACATCAGGCCTCCCTGTCCATCACCAACTCCCGGAGCTTACTCAAACTCATGTCCATTGAGTCAGTGATGCCATCCACCATCTCATCCTCTGTCATCCCCTTCTCCTCCTGCTCTCAATCTTTCCCAGCATCAGGGTCTTTTCCAGTGAGTCAGCTCTTCACATCAGGTGGCCAGAGTATTGGCTCTTCAGCTTTAACACCAGTCCTTCCAATGAATATTCAGGGTTAATTTCCTTTAGGATTGACTGGTCTGATCTGCTTGCAGTCCAAGGGACTTTCCAGCACCACAGTGTGAAAGTATCAATTCTTCATCACTCAGCCTTCTTTACGCTCCAACTCTTAAATCCATACATGACTAATGTAAAAACCATAGCTTTAACTATACAGACCTTCATCAGCTAAGTGATGGCTCTGCTTTTTAATACACTGTCTAGGTTTGTAATAGCTTTTATTCCAAGGAGCAAGCATCTTTTAATTTCATGGCTACAGTTACTGTCCACATTGATTTTGGAGCCCAAGAAAATGCAATCTGACAGTGTTTCCACATTTTCCCCATCTATTTGCTATGAAGGGATAGGACCAGATGCCATAATCTTCATTTTTGAATGTTGAGTTTTAGGCCAGCTTTTTCACTCTCCTCTTTCACTTTCAAGAGTTTCTTTAGTTCCTCTTCACTTTCTTCCATTAAAGTGGTATCACCTGCATATCTGAGGTTCTTGATATTTCTCCCGGCAATCTTGATTCCAGCTTGTGCTTCATGCAGCCCGGACTTTCACATGATGTACGCTGCATATGAGTTAAATAACTAGGGTGACAATATGCAGTCTTAACATACTCCTTTCCCAATTTTGAGGAATTCATACTTGCTACCTAATTTACATCTCTCTATCATCCTGTGAAGCAGTAATAACATGCAATATTTTTGTTTTCTACATAAAAGATGCTTTCATAGTAGTTTAATGACTTATCCAAAATTGTCTGGTTAAATTTTGGAGGCTTGAAAAGGCAGGAGGATGTCCTTTATTCTTTAGTTTTGCTTCATTTTACAGAAACCCCACCCCGTCTTTTTCTTTCCCCCCCTGCCCTCTAGCTTCCACGTGGGTTCTAGAGTGAGTCTGGAACCAATAACTGGAGTGCTAGAAGGAGGAGAAACATGGTCTGTGGTGTCTCTGGTTGTAAGGTTCCTCCTTGGCTCCCATTCCTGACTGCAGCCCATCCATTGAGATTCCAGCAGCTGTTATGCAGCCCTGACCTCTGGACTCTGGTACTCCACCTGTTCCCATTGCCCTTCTAGTTCTACTGTGCTAACAGCTTCCTGCTGTTGCTAATTTCTGGGTGGTCTCCCTGTTAGCTCTACTGACCATTTCCTTCTATCCATTAACCTATCAGGGTTTGATATTTCTGCCTCGATTCTAATTGCTATTTGAGAGATATCAACAATGTTTCCACCTGTAAAAGCACCAATCCTTTTTTCTGTTTCATGAAATCATATTCTTCTATTCTTCATTTAAATTTAGAAATAGCTCTGTTTTATTGTTCATTATGTATTATTGATATAAACTATAAGAGCTTATTGCTCTCACATTTGAATTTCCTAGAAGTATTTTCCATTGAATGCCTTTGATTAAGATAAGACAGTTGATGTAATTTAAAAATGGCCCATGTACTGATTAAGATCAAGGAATCAATGCATTTCTTGCTCAACCTTTCAAAAGCTGTTTGATCTTGAGCTACAATGTCCTTGAACCTGGGTTTGTAGAAGTATTCACGGCACTTAGGATTCTTGTGAGGAATGAATGAGTTAATATGTGAAAAGGATGCAATGCCTGATTCATAAGCATTAATAATAAAAAATAACCATTTGAAGGTATTTTTTGAGAATTTAAGTTAAGATAGATTATTGTGTTTAACATAATTATAGATTTAAAGCTATTTCAGTTGTGAGAAGTTTTAAATCACACACAAATATATATATATATATATGCATATCATGTATATATTTATATAGATGTATATAATATATATGAACATATATACCATTGTATAAATCAACTGAAATACACTCTTCTAAGATCTTTAGGTTTTAAGCTTCAGGAACTTAAGAAACAGTAGTATTCTAGAATTTTAATATTTTAAAAAGATATTTACTGGTGGTAAAATGGATAAGGCTTCACCTTCCAATACAGGAGGTATGATTGATCCATGGTTGGGGAGCTAAGATACCACATGCATCCTGGTGAAAAATCCCAAAAACATAAAACAGAAGTAATACTGTAACAAACAAAATAAAGACTTTAAAAAAGGTTCACATAAAAAAGTCATTAAAAAATATATTTCTAATTATATCAAAATGAATATTAAAGTGTCTGCAAAGAAGCATTTTGCAAATGCAAACTGTGTTCTTGAAAAAAATACATATGTATATACACATACATGTCTACAAATTTTCCAGTAAAAGATTTAATTACCTTGGATCTATATAAAGAAAGTGAAAGCAAAGTCGCTTGGTCGTGTCCAACTCTTTGAGACCCCATGGACTATAGCCAGCCAGGCTCCTCCCTCCGTGGAATTTTCCAGGCCGGAGTACTGGACTGGGTTGCCATTTTCTTCTCCAGGGAATCTTCCCAAACCAGGGATCGATCCCGGGTCTCCTGCATTGCAGGCAGATGCTTTACCGTCTGAGCCACCAGGGAAGCCCCACATAAGAGAATGTTAAAGTTTAGTACATGAACCGTGAACTTCCAGATGTTCAAGCTGGTTTTAGAAAAGGCAGAGGAACCAGAGATCAAATTGCCAATATCCGCTGGATCATTGAAAAAGCAAGAGAGTTCCAGAAAAACATCTATTTCTGCTTTATTGACTTTGCCAAAGCCTTCGACTGTGTGGATCACAATAAACTGTGGAAAATTCTGAAAGAGATGGGAATATCAGACCACCTGACCCACCTCTTGAGAAACCTATATGCAGGTCAGGAAGCAACAGTTAGAACTGGACATGGACCAGCAGACTGGTTCCAAATAGGAAAAGGAGTACTTCAAGGCTGTATATTGTCACTCTGCTTATTTAACTTATATGCAGAGTATATCATGAGAAACACTGGGCTGGAGGAAGCACAAGCTGGAATCAAGATTGCTGGGAGAAATATCAATAACCTCAGATATGCAGATGACACCACCCTTATGACAGAAAGTGAAGAGGAACTAAAAAGCCTCTTGATGAAAGTGAAAGAGGAGTGTGAAAAAGTTGGCTTAAAGCTCAACATTCAGAAAACTAAGATCATGGCATCTGGTCCCATCACCTCATGGGAAATAGATGGGGAGACAGTGGAAACAGTGTCAGACTTTATTTTTTTTTTGGGGGGGGGCTCCAAAATCACTGCAGATGGTGATTGCAGCCATGAAATTATTTTTTTTTTCAACTATTCCAATAATGATCCTCTCCCCAGATTTCTAGGAATCAACAAAGAGGGGAGGGACAACTCCAGCCAAATTCTACAGTATTCCTTTTTTATTGGATACCAGTCAATTGATATTACATATGGAAAAAACATTTAGCTTTAAGAAGATTTCCTATGTATAACTTTTTTTTAAATCACTATGTTGTACACCTGAAACTAATATAATATTGTATGCCAGTTACAAATCAATTTTATTTTATTTATTTATTTATTTTATTTATTTTTATTAGTAGGAGGCTAATTACTTTACAATATTGTAGTGGGTTTTGTCATATATTGACATGAATCAGCCATGGAGTTACATGTATTCCCCATCCCGATCCCCCCCTCCCACCTCCCTCTCCACCCGATTCCTCTGGGTCTTCCCAGTGCACCAGGCCCGAGCACTTGTCTCATGCATCCAACCTGGGCTGGTGATCTGTTTCACCATAGATAAAATACGTGTTTCAATGCTGTTCTCTCGAAACATCCCACCCTCGCCTTCTCCCACAGAGTCCAAAATTCTGTTCTGTACATCTGTGTCTCTTTTTCTGTTTTGCATATAGGGTTATCGTTACCATCTTTCTAAATTCCATATATATGTGTTAGTATGCTGTAATATTCTTTATCTTTCTGGCTTACTTCACTCTGTATAATGGGCTCCAGTTTCATCCATCTCATTAGAACTGATTCAAATGAATTCTTTTTAATGGCTGAGTAATATTCCATGGTGTATATGTACCACAGCTTCCTTATCCATTCATCTGCTGATGGGCATCTAGGTTGCTTCCATGTCCTGGCTATTATAAACAGTGCTGTGATGAACATTGGGGTGCACGTGTCTCTTTCAGATCTGGTTTCCTCAGTGTGTATGCCCAGAAGTGGGATTGCTGGGTCATGTGGCAGTTCTATTTCCAGTTTTTTAAGGACTCTCCACACTGTTCTCCATAGCGGCTGTACTAGTTTGCATTCCCACCAACAGTGTAAGAGGGTTCCCTTTTCTCCACACCCTCTCCAGCATTTATTGCTTGTAGACTTTTGGATAGCAGCCATCCTGACTGGCGTGTCATGGTACCTCATTGTGGTTTTGATTTGCATTTCTCTGATAATGAGTGATGTTGAGCATCTTTTCATGTGTTTGTTAGCCATCTGTATGTCTTCTTTGGAGAAATATCTGTTTAGATCTTTGGCCCATTTTTTGATTGGGTCATTCATTTTTCTGGAATTGATGCAGCCATGAAATTAAAAGATGCTTACTCCTTGGGAGGAAAGTTATGACCAACCTAGATAGCATATTAAAAAGCAGAGACATTACTTTGCCAACAAAGGTCCGTCTAGTCAAGGCTATGGTTTTTCCAGTGGTCATGTCTGGATGTGAGAGTTGAACTGTGCAGAAAGCTGAGCACTGAAAAATTGATGCTTTTGAACTCTGGTGTTGGATAAGACTCTTGAGAGTCCCTTGGACTGCAAGGAGATCCAACCAGTCCATCCTAAAGGAGATCAGTCCTGGGTGTTCATTGGAAGGACTGATGCTGAAGCTGAAACTCCAATACTTTGGCCACCTCATACGAAGAGTTGACTCGTTGGAAAAGACCCTGATGCTGGGAGGGATTGGGGGCAGGAGGAGAAGGGGACAACAGAGGAAGAGATGGCTGGATGGCATCACCGACATGATAGACATGAGTTTAAGTAAACTCCGGGAGTTGGTGACGGACAGGGAGGCCTGGCATGCTGCGTTTCATGGGGTTGCAAAGAGTCGGACATGACTGAGCGACTGAACTGAACTGAACTGAAAGTTTTTAGATATACAGAAGATTCTTTGGGAAATGTAAATTAGGTAATTTTCTTTACATGTAACTACTTTTGGAAATGAGCTAAACTACTGCATAATAATCCTGTTTTAGTTAGCTCTAAAATTCTTTTTTGTTTATATTTCTAATCCAGTATTTGTCTTTAAGGATCCTTTTAGGATCACTTGGAGAGTAAAGAAAGACAGAAAGGGAGGGAGGAAGAAAGGAAGGAAGAAAGGGAAGATATGGTACCTGAAGAATAATACCTTCTGTCTAAGGCTGAAGAGAAAGAAAAGTCCCAAGACAAAACACAGAGCAAAACAGAAGCTGGAGATAAATCTACAGATAGAATTGGACCCAAACAAATCCCATCCTTCTTAAGTCAAACACAGAAGGGAGTAAATATGATGAAGACAAGGCTCTCAGTAACTATGAAGACTCATAGTAATTTGAGGAGCCATTGCAAAAATCAAGTTTCAAAATTTGAATTACAAAAATTAGCAGTCAGTTGGAACCCTAAATTAATGAAAGATTGATTTATTCTAACTACATCTGACTTCCATGTTGGAGTAGCATACTATTTAGACTCCATTCCAAGTATACACTATTCTAAAATCAGATTTCAAATTTTAGTCCAAAATGAAACTCAAAAGAACATTATGCAAATATCTCTTCTTGTTTCAATTCTCTCTAAATCCCTCAGCTCCATAGTAGTAAAGGCTACATGTGTGGAATAAGGTTCTGAATATCCATCCCGAAGACACAAGTATTCACTGAAACAATGGTCATCCTAGATAAGCTCTTTTATAAGGTACCCATTATGTCTATGCAGAGCTATAACGGAGCTTTGTAAATTATCCAACAGCTTCAAGGATAGGAGTCTTTTTGTGGAATTCAAGATGCGAATATTTCCTTTCTATCCAAATTAACTCCACATGTTTTCTGCTGCAACTAATCTCCTTCCTGTGGAATTAGGCACGGTCTGACTCATTCTTTATTTTTTGAACATGACAATTTACTCCAGAGTAGCCTTCATTTCACATAGCCTCAGATTCCTGGCCATTACTGTGCACCCAGCGTTCTTGCTGATCTATGTAGCAAAGGTGTGCAATTATGGGATAAAACCCTTACACCGCCTGGGCATCTGCTAAGGAAACTTGGCCAGTCATCTCACAAATGTCAGGCTTTGGATAACATATGTATGGGGTGAAGGGAATAATTTCTTAGGTGTATACAGGAAGTTTGGGATGGATAAAGTACCCCAAAGAATACATATCTGAGAACAAGAACAACAATAAGAATTATATAAGTTGATAATGTCCTTAATGTCTTAATGACCCAGATAACCATGATGGTGTGGTCACTCACCTAGAGCCAGACAGTCTGGTGTGTGAAATCAAGTGGGCTTTAGGAAGCATTACTAAGAATAAAGCTAGTGGAAGTGATGGAATTCCAGCTGAACTATTTCAAATCCTGAAAGATGATGCTATGAAAGTGCTGTACTTAATATGTCAACAAATTTGGAAAACTCAGCAGTGGCCACAGGACTGGAAAGATCAGCTTTCATTCCAATTTCAAAGAAAGGCAATGCCGTAGAATGTTCAAACTACCACACAAACACGCTCATTTCACATGCTAGCAAGGTAACACTCAAAATCCTTCAAGCTAGGCTTCAACAGTATGTGAATCAAGATGATCAAGATGTACAAGCTGGATTTAGAAAAGGCAGAGGAACTAGATATAATGGTCATCTGAGTTAAAATCACCCATTCCAGTCCATCTTAGTTCGCTGATTCCTAGAATGTCGATGTTCATCTCTTGTTTGACCACTTCCAATTTGCCTTGATTCACAGACCTAACATTCCAGGTTCCTATGCAATATTGCTCTTTACAGCATCGAACCTTGCTTCTATCACCAGCCCCATTCACAATTGGGCATTGTTTTTGCTTTGGCTCCATCCCGTCATTCTTTCTGGAGTTATTTCTCCACTGATTTCCAGGAACATATTGGGCACCTATTGACCTGGGGAGTTCATCTTTCAGTGTCCGATCTTTTTGCCTTTTTGTACTGTTCATCGGGTTCTCAAGGCAAGAATGCTGAAGTGGTTTGCCATTCCCTTCTCCAGTGGACCACATTCTGTCAGACCTCTCCACCATGACCTGTCCATCTTGGGTGACCCCATATGGCATGGCTTAGTTTCACTGAGTTAGACAAGGCTGTGGTCCTGTGATCAGATTGGCTAGTTGTCTGTGATTGTGGTTTCAGTCTGTCTGCCCTCTGATCCCCTCTCTCAGTGCCTGCCATCTTACTTGGGTTTCTCTTACCTCGGACGTGGGGTATCTCTTCACGGCCGCTCCAGCAAAGTGCAGCCACTGCTCCTTACCTTGGACGTGGGGTAGCTCTTCTCAACCACTGCCCCTGACTTTGTGGGCAGGAATCCCTTAGAAGAAATGGAGTAAATATCATGGTCAACAAAAGAGTCCGAAATGCAGTACTTGGATGCAATCTCAAAAACGACAGAATGATCTCTGTTTGTTTCCAAGGCAAACCATTCAATATCATGGTAATCCAAGTCTATGCCCTGACCAGTAAGGCTGAGGAAGCTGAATTTGAACAGTTTTTTGAAGACCTACAAGACCTTCTAGAATGAACACCCAAAAAAGATGTCTTTTGCATTATAGGGGACTGGAATGCAAAAGTAGAAAGTCAAGAAACACCTGGAGTAACAGGCAAATTTGGCCTTGGAGTACGGAATGAAGTAGGGCAAAGGCTAATAGAGTTTTGCCAAGAGAACGCACTGGTCATAGCAAACACCCTCTTCCAACAACACAAGAGAAGACTCTACACATGGGCATCACCAGATGGTCGACACTGAAATCAGATTGATTATATTCTTTGCAGCCAAAGATGGAGAAGCTCTAAACAATCAGCAAAAATAAGACTGGGAGCTGACTGTGGCTCAGATCATGAACTCCTAATTGCCAAATTCAGACCTAAATTGAAGAAAGTAGGGAAAACCACTACACCATTCAGGTATGACCTAAATAAAATCCCTTATGACTATACAGTGGAAGTTAGAAATAGATTTAAGGAACTAGATCTGATAGACAGAGTGCCTGATGAACTATGAACGGAGGTTCGTGACATTGTACAGGAGACAGGGATTAAGACCATCCCCAAGAAAAAGAAATGCAAAAAAAGCAAAATGGCTGTCTGAGGAGGCCTTTCAAATAGCTGTAAAAAGAAGAGAAGTGAAAAGCAAAGGAAAAAAAAAAGAAGAAGAAAGATATACCCATTTGAAGGCAGAGTTCCAAAGAATAGCAAGGAGAGATAAGAAAGCCTTCCTCAGCAATCAGGGCAAAGAAATAGAGGAAAACAATAGAATGGGAAAGACTAGAGAACACTTCAAGAAAATTACAGATACCAAGGGAACATTTCATGCAAAGATGGGCTCAATAAAGGACAGAAATGGTATGGATCTAACAGAAGGAGAAAATATTAAGAAGAGGTGGCAAGACTACACAGAAGAACTGTACAAAAAAGATCTTCATGACCCAGATAATCACAATGGTGTGATCACTCACCTAGAGCCAGACATCCTGGAATGTGAAGTCAAGTGGGCCTTAGAAAGCATCACTACGAACAAAGCTAGTGGAGGTGATGGAATTCCAGTTGAGCTATTTCAAATCCTGAAAGATGATGCTGTGAAAATGCTGCACTCACTATGCCAGCAAATCTGGAAAACTCAGCAGTGGCCACAGGACTGGAAAAGGTCAGTTTTCATTCCAATCCCTAAGAAAGGCAATGCCAAAGAATGCTCAAACGACCGCACAATTGCACTCATCTCACATGCTAGTATAGTAATGCTTAAAATTCTCCAAGCCAGGCTTCAGCAATATGTGAACCGTGAACTTCCAGATGTTCAAGCTGGTTTTAGAAAAGGCAGAGGAAGTAGAGATCAAATTGCCAACATCCGCTGCATCATTGAAAAAGCAAGGGAGTTCCAGAAAAACATCTATTTCTGCTTTATTGACTATGTGAAAGCCTTTGACTGTGTGGATCACAACAAACTGTAGAAAATTCTGAAAGAGATGGGAATACCAGACCACCTGACCTACCTCTAGAGAAATCTGTATGCAGGTCAGGAAGCAACAGTTAGAACTGGACATGGACCAACAGACTGGTTCCAAATAGGAAAAGGAGTACATCAAGGCTGTATATTGTCACCCTGCTTATTTAACTTATATGCAGAGTACATCATGAGAAACGCTGGGCTGGAAGAAGCACAAGCTGGAATCAAGATTGGTGGGAGAAATATCACTAACCTCATATATACAGATGACACCACCCTTATGGCAGAAAGTGAAGAAGAACTAAAGCTCTTCTTGATGAAAGTGAAAGAGGAGTGTGAAAAAGTTGGCTTAAAGCTCAACATTCAGAAAACTAAGATCATGGCATCTGGTCCCATCACTTTATGGGAAATGAATGGGGATACAGTGGAAACAGTGCCAGACTTTGTTTTTCTGGGCTCCATAATCACTGCAGATGGTGATTGCAGCCATGAAATTAAAAGACGCTTACTGTAGCTCAGACGGTAAAGTGTCTGCCTGCAATGTGGGAGACCTGGGTTTGATCCCTGGGTTGGGAAGCTACCCTGGAGAAGGAAGTGGCAACCCACTCCAGTATTCTTGCCGGGAAAATCCCATGGGCTGATGATTCTGGTAGGCTACAGTCCATGGGGTCACAAAGAGTCAGATACGACTGAGCGACTTCACTTTCTTTTCTTTTTTACTCCTTGGAAGTTAAATTTGACCAACCTAGACAGCATATTAAAAAGCAGAGACATTACTTTACCAACAAAGGTCCTTCTAGTCAAGGCTATGGTTTTTCCAGTGGTCACGTATGGATGTGAGAGTTGGACTATAAAGAAAGCTGAGCACTGAAGAATTGAGGCTTTTGAACTGCGGTGTTGGAGAAGATGCTTGAGAGTCTCTTTAACTGCAAGGAGATCCAACCAGTCCATCCTAAAGGAGATCACTCCTGGGTGTTCATTGGTAGGACTGATCTTGAAACTAAAACTCCAATGCTTTTGCCACCTGATGTGAAGAGCTAACTCATTTGAAAAGACCCTGATGCTGGGAAAAATTGAGGGCAGGGGGAGAAAGGGACGACAAGAGGATGAGATGGTTGGATAGTATCACCAACTCAATGGACATGAGTTTGGCTGGATCCAGGAGTTGGTGATGGACAGGGAGGCCTGGAGTGCTGCGGTTCATGGGGTCTCAGAGTTGGACATGACTGAGAGACTGAACTGAACTGAACTGAACAGAGGAACCAGAGATAAAATTGCCAACATTCATTGGATCATAGAAAAAGCAAGAGAATTCAAAAGAACATCTACTTCTGCTTCACTGACTATGCTAAACACTTTGACCATGTAGATCAGAACAAACTGTGGAAAATTCTTAAAGAGAGAGGAATACCAGACCACTTTACTTGTCTCTTGAGAAACCTGTATACAGGTCAGGAAGCAACAACAGTTAGAACCAATCATAGAACAATGAACTGGTTCAAAACTGGGAAAGCATTATGTCAAGACTCTATATTGTTACCCTGCTCATTTAACTTATATTTAACTTATAACTTATATGCATCATGAAAATGCCAGGCTGGATGAAGTACAAGCTGGAAATAAGATTGCCGCAAGAAATATCAACAACCTCAGATATGCAGATGATACTACTCTACTGGCAGAAAGTGAAGAGGACAAAGGAGCCTCTTGATAAAGTCAAAAGAGTAGAGTGAAAAAGCTGCCTAAAACTCAACATTCAAAAATGATGGGCATCCAGTCCCATCACCCCATGGCAAATAGATGAGGAAAAAGTGAGAACAGTGACAGATTTTATTTTCACGCACTCCAAAATCACTGTGGATGGAGACTGCAGCCACAAAATTAAAAGGTGCTTGCTCCTTTGAAGAAAATCTATGACCAACCTAGACAGTGTATTAAAAAGTAGAGACAGCACTTTGCCAACAAAGGTCCATACAGTCAAAGCTATGACTTTTCCAGTAGTCATGTACAAATGTGAGAGTTGGACCATAAAGAAGGCCAAGCACTAACGAATTGATGTTTTTGAACTGTGGTGCTGGAGGAGACTCTTGAGAGTCCCTTGAACAGCAAGATAACCAGTGAACCCTAAAGGAAATTAACCCTGAATATTCACTGGAAGGACTGATACAGAATCTGAAGCTCCAATATTTTAGCCACCTGATGCAAAGAGCTGACTCATTGGAAAAGACCCTGGTGCTGGGGAAAATTGAGGGCGGGAGGAGAGGAGGGTGGCAGAGAATGAGATAGTGGAATGGCATCACTGACGTGATGGACATGCGTTTGAGCAAGCTCCGGGAGTTGGTGATGGACAGGGAACCTGCTGTGCTACTGTCCATGGGGTCACAAAGAGTCGGACATAACTGAGCAACTGAACAATAACAACATCATAAATGGCAGACCCTGATTCTTACTTATAATATGCTAATTGTAGCAAAGATAAATTGGCTAAGATAACCTCATTTTCAACAGGACAAGACACAGTCACATAACTAATGCATGGTAGTGCAGAGATTCAAACCCCACTCTCATGGCTCTAAACCAATGTCTTTGAAAGTCATTCTTTCCATCCTTTGCTTCTCAAAGTGGCCTCTGCAGATGTGGAGTGGAGATCCACATGACTACTTAGATCTGTGAAGCAATTCTCAGAAAGGTGAAGTGACTATGAAGCCTCAGAGCTTAGAGCCTGAGCCATATTCTGGCTCTAAGGATGCCCAGTTCTGTGCTAATTTTTCTCCATCACTCAATTCACTTAGAGTACTTAGCTTAAGATCCATCTAACAGGGTCTTATTAGGCAGAGAGAAGGCAAAACTGAAGAAGGAAAGAAAGAAAACTTGTAAGGGTTGAAGTATGAATACTTGGAGAACAGAATCTCCATGCTATTTGTTGTATTCATAACACCTAGCAGGGTATCTTGCACACTAGTTATGGGATAATATTTAGTAAATGAACAAAGAAGGTATAGGTAGATGATAGATAGATAGAAAATAAGAATGCAAGAAACATTTGTGAGTTTTTTTGTTTGTTCATTTGTTTGTCTGCATAGTAAAAGTCTCATTATATTATTATAAAGAATACCTGACTGGGTATCTGGACAGTTTGGTTAAGTTCTCTCCCACCTCTCATTTCAGGCATTATTTTAGAAAATTGTCCTTACTTCTCTGGACTTGACTTCTCTCAAGCACATAACAAAAGAGTTAGGCTTTATTCAGTTTTAAAATGTTTTCAAAAAAGAGGGTACCAGCTATTGATAACCTGTTTTTCAGAAGACTTTCCAATGCAGGACAATTTCAGGTTATAAAAGGACATAGATTATACTTATATGTGCAATTGCAAAGGCTTCAGTAGCTTGGTGAAAGACAGCAGTAGACATTCCAGGTCTTTAATGTTTGCTAAGCAGTTATTTGTTTCTCATGCATTCTGTCTTTCAGCAAAAAATTATTAAAGGATCTCCCTGTGAAAGCACTGGATTAGCAAGGAGTTCAAAACAATAATAACTGCTGTTCTGATAGGATTACATATAAGAAGCCAGAGAGAGAAAAAGGAATGCTTAACGTTATTTCTTGGCATATTGGGGAAATTAACATTTAAGTTTGAAGGGAGAGCAGAATTTCATTGAGCAGCAAGAAGGAGGAGCTATCCTAGCCTAGGAAGCATCATGACATGATGGTTTTAGGGGGTGCCCAGCCCTCTGAGCACAGCTGATGCAGAGAGGATCAGAGGGGTGGAGGCAGATGAAGCTAGTACTGCAGGGCCCACAACCTGAAAGCCCTGATAAGCCAATCTAAGGTCTTTTATTGCCTTTTAAACTATAAGCAATCACTTGAAAACTTTTTGAAGAAGATCAATGTGATAATAGGCTGGGTTTCCCTGGTGGCTCAGTGGTTAAAGAATCCACTTGCAAAGCAGGAGTTCCATCCCTAGGTCAGGAAAATCCCCTGGAGGAGGAAATGACAACCCAATCCAGGTTTATTTCCTGGGAAATCTCATGGACAGAAGATCCTGGTAGGTTATATAGTCTATGGGGTTGCAAAGATTCAAACATGACTTAGTAACTAAACACATACACACACAAATTATATAGGCATACCTCTGAGATACTGTGAGTTTGGTTACAGACCAGTGTAATAAAATCAAAATAAAATCAGTCACCCAACTTATTTGGTTTACCAGTGCACATGAAAGTTATTTTTACACTATACTATAACCTATTAAGAATAGAGTGGCATTATGTCTAAAAAATAGTGTATAAACTTTAATCAAAAAATAGAAGTGTTGGAAAAATGGCACCTATAGCTTTGTGTGATGGGGAGTTGCCACAAACTTGCAATTTTAAAACAATGCAGTATCTGCAAAATAAAATAAAATGAAGGACAATAAAATGAGGCCTATCTGTATTTATATTTTGAAAAATCCATATGGCAACCAGTGGAGTGGGGGTGACTGGATGGAAAAGGGCACAGTTATTGGATTGAACAAGGCAAGAGAGACTGAAGACCCCAAACCAGGCTGTGACTCGGAGATGCAACATCACTCAGACTGTACCACATTCTACAAGATGTACGCTTCATGTCAGTTCCCATTCACAAAACAATTCGGTATGTTTTATATCAAAAAATTCAGAAACAATGAATGTCAAATATGAGGAAAGATAAAAATGTGAATAAATAAAGACTGATATAAGTCAATCCTAAAGGAAATCAACTTTGAATTGAATTCATTGGAAGGACTGATGTTGAAGCTCTAATACTTTGGTCATTTGATGCAAAGAGTTGACTCATTGGAAAAGACCCTGATGCTGGGAAAGATTAAGGGCAAGAAGAGAAGTGGGTGGCAGAGAATGAGATGATTAGATAGCATCACTGACTCTAAGAACATGAATTTGAGCAAACTCCAGGGGAGCCTGGCATGCTGCAGTCAATGGGGTTACAAAGAGTCAGACATGACTTAATGACTAAACAACAACAATACAATTACACCAATGACTTGAGAATATTTTATATAACAGGTCTCCGCTTATTTGTGGGGATACCTTCCAAGACCCCCAGTGGATGCCTGAAACCATGGATAGAACCAAATCCTATATATACTATGCTTTTCTTATATGTTCATATCTATGATAAAATTTAATTTATAAATTAGGAACAATAAGAGATTAACAATAACTGAGAATAAAGTAGAACAAGTATGACAATATACTGTAATAAAATTATATGAATGTGGTCTCTCTCTCTCTAAATACCTTATAAATTTAATGCCCTTTCCATCTTAACTAAGTACTTTCCACTCACTGTGGTCATAACTTTTGCAGCTTGAATTTTGACAGCAAAACTAGCACATTTTTTCCTCTTTGTAGTTTCACAGATAGAAGATTCAGTCTTACCATAGATCTTAGCAACCTCAACACATCATCTTTCTTCTTTCCTTATTAAGTTGAGAATGTTCACATACAGCTTCTTGGCATATCTTAATTGCTGACATCTCTACTCTTGTGCTTTGGAGCCATTATTCAGTAAAATAAGGCTTTCTTGAATACAAGCACTTTGATACCAAGACAGTAGCTCTGATAACCTAGGTGACTATTGAGTGAGTAAATAGCAAGATACATTGGACAAAGGGATATTTCACATCTTGGGTAGGCTTGAGCAGGGCAGTGCAAGATTTCATCACACTGCTCAGAATGCCATGACATTTAAAACTTAAGAATTGATTATTTCTTGAATCTTTAGTATTTTCAGATCATGGTTGACCAAAACTGAAACCCAGGCAAGAATACTGGAATGGGTTGCCATTTCAATCTCTAGGAAACATTGTTACATTTTTCAAAAAACTACTTACCTGTGATGACAAGCTGATTGCACAGTTTCTCCAGTTATGAGAGAGAGGGGCACACTGTACAGTATTGTTATTCTATGAAACCAAAATTGTCAAACAGTAAGAAAACTAATATGCTATTAATTTTATCTTAAATATCACCCATCCCTTATTTCTATGTAAAGATAGACTCACTACTTCAATACAAGCATTACACACAATGTTCTACACTATGAATACTTAGGCAAAAATTATGATATGACAAAAAAATTCTCATAAATTCTTGCTGCATAAATACTAGATTTTCACACAAAGACACACATAACATACACAAGAGATATGTTTATCTCTTAAGTGAGCGGCATTTTTACTATTCATTGAGTAGAAGTGGGTCACCATAAAGGTCTTCATTCTCATTGTATTCACACTGATTAGGCTAAGGGGAAGGGGAGTTGGTCCTACTGTCTTAGGAGTGGCAGAGGCGGAAGAGGTGGAGGAGATGGGAAGGGATGCAGGTGAGGCAGGTACACTCAGGATAACCTTACAGAAATACATCATCATTTATGTCTCACATTTTTGCTTTTTTATTTCTCTAAAAGTGTTTGCATGTTGGTATCAACTCTTCTGGAGAAGGCAATGGCACCCCACTCCAGTACTCTTGCCTGGAAAATCCCATGGATGGAGGAGCCTGGTGGGCTGCAGTCCATGGGGTCGCTAAGAGTCAGACTCAACTGAGCGACTTCACTTTTCACTTTCATGCATTGGAGAAGGAAATAGCAACCCACTCCAGTGTTCTTGCCTGGAGAATCCCAGGGATGGGGGAGCCTGGTGGGCTGCCGTCTATGGGATCGCACAGAGTCAGACACGAGTGAAGCGACTTGGCAGCAGCAGCAGCAGCAAGTCTTCTCCCAGCTTCAGTGTCTGTATCACAGGAGGGTCCATGTTGTAAAAGAAGTCAAAAGCAGTCCTTACTAATTAAAACCCTTCTGCTATGTGTCTGATGTCAGTTTGTTTTCTGCACTGTCTCTTCTAAGTCTGCTTCCTCTTCATCTGGCTCTTGTTTTGAAGCCATTCATCTCCATCAAGTCATCTCCTGTTAATTCCTCCGGGGTAGTCACCAACAGTTCTTGAATTTCTCCAAGATACTCATCTTGAAACCCATCACTTCTACATTTTTTTTTTTTTTTTGCTATATTCATGATTTCCCATGATTTATTTGTTTACCTCTGTCTTAAATCCAGTGTGAAGTCATGCAAAACATCTGGACATAGTTTTCTCCAATATAAATTTATTGTTTCAGGCTTAATGGTTTTCAAGGCTCTTTCTGTAACAACAATGGCATTGTCCGTGGTGTAATCCTTCCAGGTTTTCATGATATTCTATTGGGGTTCATTTCTACAGCATTGATAATCCTTTCCATAGAGTACCATGTGTGATGAACCATAAAGCTCCTTATGAACCACTGATGTAGAGGCTGAATTAGAGATGCTGTATTTATGGGCAAGTAGGCCAGTTGACATCTTTGATGTGGAGCTCATGGAATTCTAGGTGGCCAGGGGCCTTGCCCAATATCAAAACAACTTTAATAGGCAATCTCTTACTGGCACAATACTTCCTGACTTCAGGGACAAAGCATCAATGGAACCAACCCAGAAAAGGTATTCTTGCTGTCCAAGCCTTCTTGTTGCACAACCAAATAACTGGCAGCTGGTATTTTTTTTTTTTTTCCCTTCAAAGCTAGGGGCTTAGCAACTTTATAGATAAAGGCTGGTCCTGATCATAAATCCAACTGCATTTGCTCAAAACAGTGAAGTTAGCCTATGCCTTAAATCCTGGTGCTCACTTTTCTTCCTTATTCATGTCCCCTTTGTGGCATTTTTTCCGCAGAATATGACACATTACTCTGCATTAAAAACCTGACCAGGATCTCCCAGGTGGTCCAGTGGTCAAGACTTCACCTTCCAATGAAGAGGGTAGGGGTTGGGTCAAGGATCTATCCATCCCTGTCAAGGATCTAAGGTCTCACATGCCTTGAGGAGAGAAAAAAAAAAAAACAGAACATGAAGCAGAAGCAATATTGTAACAAATTCAATAAAGACTTTAAAAATGGTCCAAGCTAAAAACAAAACAAAAGCCTGTTGAGGCAGATATCCTTTCTCTCAATGATTGTCTTAATGACATCTGGGGACTCATCTGTCACCTCTTTGTCAACAGAAGCTGCTTCTTCTATCATATTGACTCATTTTAAGCCAAATTGCTTTCTACAATTATCAAGCTATTCTTTGCTGGCATTTAATTCTCCAGTTTTAGATCCTTTGTTTGACTTTTGATTTAAGTTGTGATATAATGACTTCATGCATGCGTGCGTGCTAAGTCTCTTCAGCCATGTCCAACTCTGTGCAACCCCATGGACTGCAGCCTACCTAGGTCCTCTGTCCATGGGATTCTCCAGGCAAGAATTCTGGAGTGGGTTGCTGTGCCTTCCTCCAAGGGATCTTCCTGACCCAGGGATCGAACCTGTGTCTCTTACACCTACTTGCATTGGCAGGTGGGTTCTTTTCCACTAGTGCCACCTGGGAAGCCCATAACCTCACTTTTTCTCAGATAATATTAGAGTCTATAGGTATGCCTTCCTCATAGCAATCCTGCAGCTAAATAAAGCTGCATTTTTGAAACAAGGTGAAAAGCTATTTTTCATAAAGTGCAATTTTTTATACCTGCTGGAGTAGTGCAGCAATAACTTCACGGATTTCCTTTTCTTTTTTTTTACAATGGTTCTTATGCTGGATTCATTTATCTTTAAATGGTGGACAGTCTCCATGGTGGTTATCAATCTATGGCACATGTCAAAGCATTCGATTTTTTCTAGTTAGGTTGTGACTTTGCTTCTTGGGAGCACTTCCAACATCACTAGTGATACTTCATATAGGTCCCAAGATATTATTCAAGTTTGTGGTATGACACTAAACGTGATAAAAAATACTCAAGACCTACTAAAGTTCCCTTTTTACTGAGCTATGCAGAGATAATTAGCATCACATGGTGTTTCAAGTGGATACTCACAAAACCTGAGCTCCCTGCAACAGCAACAGGAATGGCTACAAAATTATCACAGTGGTACAGTATGCGCTACAGTTAATTTTATGCAGTTATGATTTAATAGTACATATTCTTGCCTGGGAAGCCCCATGGACAGAGGAGCCTGGTGAGCTACAGTCCATGGATCACAAAGAGTCAGACATGACTGAACAACTAACACTCTACACTTTGCACACTTGTTTACATGTTTATATTTCTCTTTACTGCAAACGGTGCCATGTACAGTTTACAAATATTTGTATGTGTAAAGCTGGATAAACCTTAACGTTTTATAATAGATTTGCACATATTTTATGGTTGTAATTTATAAAATAGACTAGCACTTAAACATATTTTATACGTGTATAATATACCTAACTTTTTATTAATTGTTTCCCTATTTCTAGGCTGTGAAGTTCATCTGTGAGTTTTTCCAAATTGTTGCAAACTTCCAAAAATATTTCCAACATATTTATTGAAAAAAAAATCTGTGTACAAGTGGATCCACACAATTCAAAAACATGTTGTTCAAGAATCAGCCTGTACTTGCTCTTCACTTGGAAAGAAACTATTCAGCATATCATTACAGAAATTTGTTTTAATGTAAATATTTTCCAATTTAATTCCAGTTAAATTTACCAAATTATTAGATAAAATTTCTCAAAACTTTATGGAAGCATTTTTGTTTCAAATTCAAAATTCCGTTGTTTTTCAATTTGTGCTTAAACATTATCCACTGCACTCACTTTCTCTCTCCTTCTCTTTCTCTTACTCTCTCTTTTTCATCATCAGGGCCAGGTTTGTACGTCTTTCTGCTCATGGACCACAGTCTCCAAAACAGGCACATAAATCCTAAATCTAGAGCCTGGTTTACCTCTGATTTTCCCCACCTCCTAATACATTTAGTGGTTATACCAGAAGTTGCCATTAGGGCCCCAAAGAATCTGTGTAACTTCCCTTTTATGAGCGACATTTGGATCATTCATGTTTCATCAGAAATTTCATCAGAAATCTAAGAAAGAATAATACAAAGTGAAAGAAAATTCAGGAAAATAAAATAAATGACCACATCTATCATGAAAAGCAGCTATTTGTGTCAAAAAAACAATCTAGATCTGTAGTTTGTCCACAATGTGAACATTTTTGTAAATGCATCTTTGCTATACATAATTCAACTGCATATAAAGGATTAGAAGAAAAACACATAGTTTTTAAAATATAAAGCAGCAACCGTGCCTTCCCTAACACTGGATGAATGCTGTTATGTCCAACTCTTGTGACCCAATAGATTGTAGCCCTCTAACGGCTCCACCAAGATCCACTGTCCATAGAATTTTCCAGGTAAGAATACTGGAATCGGGTGGAGAGGGAGGTGGGAGGGGGGATCGGGATGGGGAATACGTGTAAATCTATGACTGATTCATATCAATGTATGACAAAACCCACTGAAATGTTGTGAAGTAATTAGCCTCCAACTAATAAAAGATTAAAAAAAAAAAAGAATAGATATGCCCAATATTAAATTTGAAGTTGTTTGCAAAAAAAAAAAAAAAGAATACTGGTGTGGGTTGCCATTTCCTTCTTCAGGCAATCAAACCTGCATGTCTCACATTGGCAGGCAGATTCGTTACCACTGAGTCACATGGGAATCCCAAAAGCACATTTTTAAAAAATATCTTATATTAAAAAAAGAGCTGTGATGTATAATTAATAATTTATAAAATTCCTCATATTATAAAATATGCAGAACATTATTTAAAATATGTATACTATATATATTTTTTAATTTAATCAATAATTTTTTTAATCTAGTTAACTCTCTTCAACTTTCTTCGCAACTGAATCTAAACAATTTTTATTCATATCTCTCTTTGATTGGGGTAAACATTTCTGATACTTTTCATGAATTTTTCCCCAAATATTTATATTTTTCTACAAGTTTTTTGAGCTCCATATTAACTTTTTAAAATCTTCCATAAATACCTTTCAGTCTCCTTTCATTCTTTCACTGGTAAGATTCACAGACTTTAAAAAGGCATCCCAGTTAGTTTTAAAACAAGCCTAAATAAAGAGATATATCTCTTCCATTATTTCATCAAGTAATGGCTCTAAAATTATATATGTCTCATTTATTATCATTTTATGTGGAAATGCTTAGATGATCAGTTTTCATTTCCTGTCACAGGTAGACCTCTGATAACACAATCTTATTTACCTCCTTCCATCTTTTGAAGTTGGTTATTCTCGTCAGGTAGTATACAAGGGGGCTTCCCTTGTAGCTCAGTTGGTAAAGAGTCTGCTTGCAATGCAGGAGGCCTGGGTTCCAATCCTTGGGTCGGGAAGATCCCCTAGAGAAGGAAATGGCAACCCACTCCAGTATTGTCGCCTGGAGACTCCCATGGACAGAGGAGCCTGGCAGGCTACAGTCCATGGGGTCGCAAGATTCAGACACGACATCCATTTAATAGTTTTGAAGTCAAGGTAATGGATGAGTTTTCTGAAAACTACCCTCGTTCCTTCATTCTGCTAGCCAAAATACACTTCATGATCAGAAACATAGAACTCCAGACCTCACTCTGATTCTGGGAAGCAAAATGAACATGCCTTTGGGAGTCAGACAGTCAGAGATACGGTAAATTACCTTGTCCAAGTGCTGGCCAAGTGGTACTGTGGGAAAACTCCTGAAGCATATGAACTACAGGAGTTAATTTTTCTCCCATCGACTTGGCTCCCAACAACTTGGCTGTGGGCCCACAAAAGTAAAATAGAACTTTGTCTCAAAATTGCACACCATTTACACTTCTGAAACCTCATTTTATTTCCATTAAGTGGTTATCAAAAATTATTAACAAAAGCCAGATGACTGTATTAACTACTGCTAAAGCCTGTGCTTAATTCATATTTATAATAATATGTCATAATATTCTATATTATACAGGCAACCTACACAGGATTAAATCTTTGGGTGAATGTCTTTTTGTGTGTGAACTGTCAATAATCAGCTATCTTCTATATTAGACAGACTTTTCATATAATATGGCTTGCTATTAAAGAACACAGAAAAGAATTGTGGAAGCCTATACTTATTCTAAGTTTATAAAACAGGATATACTGTGTGTAACTCACTATACTTATTAGACATTTCTGACCATAGAGCTAGAGTAAGTCATTTTTAGATCAAGTAAAATTAATGTAACATTAGTTTTAAGGGTTTTTTTCTTTTTTTTGAGGAAAATATAGTGTATATATATATATATATTTTAGAAAAGTAACCTTTGACTTAAGATCAATAATTTAGCACACTTAAGATCATACAGTTCACCATTTATTTCTTCAATTGACATCTGCATCTACTTAAAAATGAAAGAATAAATAGATTTTTATAAGGACTTAGGGATGCTTAGTTCAATTCAGTTCAGTCACTCAGTCATGTCCGACTCTTTGTGACCCCATTGCAGCACGCCAGGCTTCCCTGTCCATCATCAGGGATGGTCCAAAATTTCCAAATCTGTTCATAAGTCAGAACTTATGAAAGTAACTGAAGTAATTACAGCAAGTTTCCTTATTCGTACTGCTGACATTGAATTAGATGTCTGGCTTAGTTGTCCTATAATTAAGGATTCAACTCTTGTGCAATAAACTGGATTAGAATCTTCTTTATCCAACTTCTTCCCATTCAAATTATATATAATGTGTCACTTGTTCCTTGTTATATCCAAGACATTCTCTGAGCAAATTTGCAAATTTTCTGGCTTGAGCGGAATCTCCAACATAATCACTCTAAGGTGTTAGTGAGTCGATTAGATTTAACTGAATGAAAAGAAGAATTGAACCTTTAGCTACTGAGAAGTAGTTTAGAATTGAAATAATTTAAGGTGGGGAGCTTACTGATGCTCTGGAATTCCTATAATCTAACTACATACCAGAAATAAAAATATCTTTATCTGATATGTAGACTGTTGCTTTGGAACATTTCCTTTTCCTCTTCTTGCTCCCCCAGGAAAATAGTACATTCTAGAACCAGTCTATTTCCTTTTGTTATGTTTTCTAACTCTAGAGAGATTTCAAATAGATTTCTAGCTCTAGAAAGATTTCTGTTCCCTCAAAGGAGCAGAAATACCATTAATTCACAAAGGCATGCACTTGAAACTGAAGTTAATAAGTAGGACTTCATCACATTGTAACTCCAGCAGAATGGGAGCATACTAGAACATATAATTTGTTTAGAATTCCAGGAGAAAAGGAGCAGAAACAAAAAATATGAAGACAAAGAACAATCTTGGCTTTGTCATCACTGGATAAATAGTTTCTGTGGAATATGATCTCAAATGGGACATGGCAACCTTGACCCATTTGTGCTGTGTTCCTTGGTACCCAGAGGTGTGAACATTTGGCCCAGGGCAGTTTTTATAGAAGAGGGAGATAAAGCTTTGGAGAAGGAGGAGGGGCCTGAGTACAAATGGCTGCAGATTGCATTTATAAGCATTCTCTGAGGAAACATTCAGTACATGCAGAAACAACAGGACTTGGATATGACTGCCATGCTAACAACTAAGTGAATGTTCTTAGTGAACAAAATGAACTTTCTTCTTTGGCTGCCAAAAATCTCAGAGCTCACTCTCTAGACCTAATTTCAATAACTAAGAAATTATGATGTGCTTATTTTTACATGGGGCTTCCCTGGTGGCTTAGAGGGTAAAGCGTCTGCCTGCAATGCAGGAGACCCGGGTTCAATCCCTGAGTCGGGAAGATTTCCCTGGAGAAGGAAATGGCAACCCACTCCAGTACTCCTGCCTGGAAAATCCCATGGACGGAGGAGCCTGGGAGGCTGCAGTCCATGGGATCCCAAAGAGTCGGATACGACTGAGCGACTTCACTTTTACTTTCACTATTTTTACACAGAGTTTTCCTAATACATTTTTGTACTTCTAACTTTATTTTTTAGGATCCTGGATTCTTTTTTAAAACTTTTTTAAAAATTTTATTGTTTACAATCTAATAACTTGTTTCAATCTCTTTGTGGATTTGAAACAAAAGTATTCAAACATACCTCCATCATTAACAAAAAACATGATAACATCAATGTGACTGGACATCATAAAATCCATTGGGAATTAAATGGAACAGCAAGTGGAGAAAGAAGGAATGTGCCCCCTTTCTTTTACTGCTCAATTGATTGAGCTGGGACATCTCATTTCATCCTCTTGTTCTCAAACTGGGATTTATGTCAACCAGCTCACTTGATTCTTAGGCCTTTGGACTCCAGATTAAATTACACTGTTGGCTTTTTTGGCTCTTCAGCTTGCAGATGAAAGGTCATCAGACTTCTCAGCATCTATCACTGCATCAGCTAATTTCTTACAATAAATCTTTTATTGATAGTGTTTCTCCGTGTGCATGCTGTCACCCTGTGACATCTGACCCTCTGTGACCCCGTGGACGGTAGCCCACCAGGTTCCTCTGTCCATGGGGTTTCCTACACAAGAACACTAGAGTGGGTTGCCATTTCCTTCTCCAGGGGATCTTCCCAACTCAGGGATCAAACCTGACTCTCCTGCATTAGAAAGCAGATTCTTTACCACTGAGCCACCTGGGAAACAGCAATGCAAGAGTCTAGGGAAGTTTATCCTATGTCACAGCCAAGAATTCCTCCCATAGGATTAAAAAGTAGGATCCCAAGAATCAAAACAGAACAGGCAAATAAAAAGTCCTTTTGTTGTATCCTAATATAACTAATAGCCCTGGTTGAAAGATAAATTGAAACCCCTAGCGTAGGCTTTAGGTCTGAACAGAACCTCTTAAATACTTCTTTCACCCTAAGACCTCCACAATTTATATATAGAGATCAGCAAACAGAGAAATGTAAAAAAGGCGTCTATTTACCACCTAGATACAGCAGAAGAGTAAGAGGAAAGGCCACCGAAATTGAAGAGAAATTCTTGACTTTGCTTACCAATTTTGCAACATGATACAAGAAAGTAATGACAGAGAGAAATCCTGGAGCCTGAATTCTCACTTTGAAGGACTGAACACCCAGAGGCTATACCCACTAATAATTGTGTGCAATCAGAATCTCTGAATTTGAATAATCAGATTAATCTCTTTCCCCAGATGGGAGATGGAGGGTAGGGAGAGAGGGCTGCTAAGAAATCGGTGAGAATAAATAAAGCATAGGCTTCCCAGGCGGTGCCGTGGTAAAGAATCTGCCTGCCAACGCAAGAGATGCAGGAGATGCGTGTGTGATCCCTGGATTAGGAAGATTCCCCTGGGAGAGAAAATGGTAACTCACTCCAGTATTCTTACCTGGGAAATCCTGTGGACAGAGGAGGCTGGTGGGCTACAGTCCATGGGGTCTCAAAGAGTCAGACACGACGGGGTGACAGCACACACACATGCAAGTCAAGCATGCATGTGCGGCTAAATGTCTTTCCTCCAGCTGGATGCGGGCGTAATTAACTTTCATCCTGCATCATTGCATTAGAATTATGAAACATCAGGAAGATATCTACAAAACACAAAACATCTTATTTGAGTTCCATTATGTGACAGTACTTTTTCTTCAAATGAATAACTACTCAAACTAGACTAAACATTGACTATAGTTCAGTGCAGACTTCAGGAAAAGTTCTAGATGTTATCAGGAATAGTGGGAGAAGCGATGAAACTAACCTTTACTCTCACAATGATTAAAGTCTTTCCAGTATAACTGGAAAATATGTCCACAAGAAACTGTAAAACACAGTAAGTTTTAGTGCTGTAGACAGTGGGGGAAAGACCAGGAGAGCGCTCATCCAATGCTTTGCTGAAATGAAGGTATAAGGTCTGAGGCACTATACTATCAGAATTAGAAGTTATATTGGTGCCATTTTATTTTAGAAGCAAAGGTGAGGAGGAATAGATTTCAGCTGCAGAGAAACAGCAAGGAACTAGATAACTGGGAATTCAGGAGTTGGGGGAGAAGGTCAGAAACCTGAAAAGGGCCCAGCAAAACATGAATAAACGTTGACCAGTGGACTCACTCCTTCAGTGGGTAGGACAAAACTTTCCCATCCATAAGGCCTGGAAGCTGCTTCTCACAGCCATGCAAGGTACCCTGTAAGGACCCAGTTGACAAGCTGCCAGAAGACCCCTTCAGCCCAGCCTGACCCCTAGGGCTTCCCATGGCTTGCTCTGTTTTCCAGCTGCATAGAACTCAGTCCTGACAAGTGCTTGTTATCCCTCTATAGATCTGTTGCCTCAAATTCTATCAGCTTATCTGTTAAGGACACCAGAAGCTGCCACGCCTCTTGAGGGCTGCCTGTAGAACAGGTCTTGATTAAGTCTGAGTTGTATGGAGTTTCTTATCTATTTTGGATATTAACTGCTTATCAGATACGTGATCTGAAAACACTTTCTTCCATTCCGTGGGTTGCCTTGTCATTTTGTTGTTCCCTTTTTGTGGAGAAAGGTTGTGGTCTAATGTGGTTCCATTCATTTGCTTTTGCTGCCTTACTTTCGGGGTCAAATCCAAAAACAATGATTGCCAGGGCCAGTGTCAAAGAGACTATTCTTTTTATGAGGATCTATTTATTAGGTTATTCATGGCCAGCACTGCAGTGTCTTGTCTAATGTTCACTCTCCATTTCTTTTTTATTCACAGAGTTCTGTTTTTCTGTGAGGTGGCAACATACCCAGTTTAAAACATTTAGCTTTGCAGAATTTGATGCCAGTAGGGTGGTCACATACCAAGCATGTGGCCAATAAGATTTAGAGGGAATTCTCTGAGTGTGATTTTCCTGTCAAGTTCATGAGAAAGGCAGTCAGTTGGCATGGGTGATTTAGCCTTTGCCCATTTGCCCTTTGCTCTTCCCTTGGAACATAGTCATGCTGTGCTGACGTAGAGAAGCTTGTGGTTAAAACCAACTAATAAAAAATAAATAAATAAATAAAATTTAAATAAATAAATAAAAATAGCTTCTGGGAAAAAAAAAAAAAAAGATACATGCTAAGTAGTGCTGACCAGAAAACTGAACAGAACAGACATATCTGACAGCATCAGACAGTTCCCATGTAGGTCCTGGCTGCCTCATCTCTGGGCTTTTATCATCTGTAAAAAATAAGTTCTTTCCAGCCCAGTTCCTGCTTATTCAGTTTCCCTTGTGTGACTGTGGGCTTAGTCACCCCGTCATTCCAACTCTCTGTGACCCCATGGACTGTAGCCCACCAGGCTCCTCTGTCCATGGGATTCTCCAGGCCAGAATCCTGGAGTGAGTTGCTGTGTCCTCTTCCAAGGGATCTCCCCAAACCAGATATTGAACCCACATCTCTTACATCTCCTGCATTGGCAGACAGTTTATTACCACCAATACCACCTGGGAAGCCCCAAATGTCCCTTACTACATGACAAATATGATTTTGACAGAAAAAATTTTTTATCAGTTTCTTTTGAATAGTTTTTTCATTGAGACTGTTAACTAAAAATAGATGTACAACCATTTTGCACATAGCTGTGAAAGTGAAATCACTCAGTCATGTCTGACTCATTGCCAACCCATGGACTGTAGCCTACCAGCCTTCTCTGTCCATGGGATTTTCCAGGCAAGAATACTGGAGTGGGTTGCCATTTTCTTCTCCAAGAGATCTTCCCAACCCAGGGATTGAACTTGGGTCTCCCGCATTGTAGGTAGACGCTTTACCATCTGAGCCACCAGGGAAGTTGTGAGTTAAGTTTTATTTGGGGCAAAATGAGGGCTGCAGCCCTCAAGGCAGCATCTCAGATAGCTCTGAGAGACTGCTCCAAAGCAGCAGTGGGGGGAGGTCAATATATAAGGTTTCAGTGAAGGGGGAGTTCAATATCATGTAGCACTCACTTTACAAAAGGGTTTTTGTTGGTCATGAGGATCTGATGTCAACATGAAGGGATTTAGTGTTTCTCTAGATATGAGGAGATGGGAGGATTGAGATCATAAAATCTGTTCCTAAAAACATCCAACTATCTAAAGACCTGTCCCGCCAGATTCCTCGGAGCACAGAGTGCCTCCCTCCGCCCTGAACTCACTCAGGGGTTGTTGAAGATCAACAGCTATAGCAGCCTGGGGTTCAATCTCCACTGAGGCAGATGGCAAATGCCTTTGTTGTTCAGTTGTTGGCAATGCTGTTGGTAAGTGCCAATTTCTAGTTGACAAGATTTATCAGTAGCATTTATACAAACTTTGAAACCAAGTCTTATTATTTTAATTCAGTGTTTCAACATTGAATTTTTGCAGATATTTTATAATATACCATTAGAATTAATTCAAGCTGAAGCAAATTATCTTATTTTAAAAGTTTGATTTAAAAAAAAAAGCATGCGTGCTATTTGATATATAACGATGATTATATTGTACAAAGAACGTCTGCTTTTCTAACTGAATTTATTAAAATTGGCATTAGTACCTGATGATGTTTCCTTTTCAGGGATGGAGGAGATGGGAGGGGAAGGCACAAAACTTATTCATTTATCCAGTGATCATTGAGTGATGATGGCAAGGTTGCGAAGAGAATGATTGATGAGTAAAGAATTCAGTGAAGCACCGTGGAGATAAGAAGAGTGTCATTTCTTAATCTCAAAACTTTCTCTTCCTAAGGGATGGTCTTTGTGGCTCAAAGTCTTAAAAAACATGCTTTGTTTCATGCCAAAAGACAACTTGAGAAATGCTAGCTATCCAGCAATAATAGTGACTTGGATGTCCTCACTGCCTCGAATGTTTTCTGGAGAGAGAAGCTGCCCTATCCTATTATCCTTACCCATGAAATTCTACATAGTGTTATAGGCAATTAATAATAAGGGTCAATATATGTGAAACTGTGTTCTAAAAATGTGGATTATTAAAAAAAAAAAAGTTTAATTCTATACTGTAATAACCTAGAAAAAGTCTAAATGACAAGGAACAGTGTGATGATGGTGGCATGCCCCCACTGGAGTGAAGCGTATTTTTAGTGTAGTCCTTAATGAAGAAGATATTCTTTCCATAGTCAGATTATGGCAGAAATCTAGTGCGAAACAGTGCAGGAAATTGTGGGGCCACAGATCTCCCATATTAATAAGAAATACACGCTCTTTGGACAATTCAAGCAGAGGCTCTGATGCTTTTCTAGACAAGCTATAGCTAGTGTTCAGGTAGTAAAACTGAGCAGGACGCTGTGGGTCTCCTGGGCATGGAAGGCTTGGAGAAAGGAGACCCCAACCTCCGTGACTTTCTCTGATTCCCAAGGGCAGATTCAAACAGCGGCTACTCATTGGAAAAGACCCTGATGCTGTGAAAAATAGAAGGCGGGAGGAGAAGGGGACGACAGAGAATGACGTGGTTGGATGGCATCACCGACTCAATGGACATGAGTTTTGAGTAAGCTCCGGGAGCTGGTGATGGACAGGGAGGCCTGGCATGCTGCAGTCCATGGGGTCGCAAAGAGTCAGACACGTCTGAGTGACCGAACTGAACTGAACTGATTCAAGGAAGGGAGAGGATGCAGCCAAGAAGCAATAGTGCAGCCCAGAGGCAGGGTCCTTGTTCTGCCTCAGTTCAGTTCAGTTCAGTCGCTCAGTCGTGTACACTATTTCTCAGGGAAGGAGTCTGCTGTGTCCTACTTCGCATAACAAAGCAATAGAGCTATTCTTTACTATTTCACCCAAAACGCAGTCTCTGAGGTTCGATTCAGCAGTGATACACAAAATTGTCGGCATCAGTGGGAGGAAGAAACGGCTCAGCGTAGACTGGCGTAACGCTAGAGACAAACAAGGCACTCAGTGATGAACAGGATAATTCAGGTGAACCCAAGTAGTGGCCAGGCAGTCTCTTAGCTATTCCATAATTAGGGAGTTCCCAAGAGTGGAAAGAAAAAAGCAAAGAAACCCAGAACCCCATCATGCATTACTTTTGCCTTCTTTTATGCAATCATCAGTCATTTATCACTTTGACTTTAGTAGAGGGAATATGGTTCTCATTCTGTGGAGCATGTGTGCACAGGGTGAGTGTGTGCATGTGTGTGTGTGTGATGTGTGTGGATTCTCAGTCACTCAGTTGTGTCCAACTCTTTGTGATCCCATGGACTGTAACCCACTAGGATCCTCTTTCCATGGAGTTTTCCAGACAAGAATCCTGGAGCAGGTTGCCATTTGCTACACCAGGGGATCTTCCCAACTCAAGGATCAAACCACATTTCTTGTGTCTTCTGCATTGGCAGGAAGATTTTTTACCACTATGCCACCTGGGAAGCCCAGAGCACATGCAGTCATAACCAAAAAAATAAATAAATAAAGCCCTTCCATTGTGTTCTTGAAGATTTATATAACGATCCTTTTCAGATATTGGATGGATCCTGACTGACTCCTAAAATCAAGACCCAGATGTGCTGATTGGAAAAGAGAAAAGAAGTGAGCAGTAATAGTGTCTGTGATTTCCATCAACTAATCTCATTTATCTAAGGGTGCGGTTCTCCCCAAAGCTCTTTTTGCTCATATACTTTATTACTATGATTCCACATAAGAATCCTGTGGGATGAATACTATCAGTATAATTTTATTTTATAATGAAGGCCCTGAGGCACAGAAACCAAAGAGCCTAAGGCATATACAACTTCCTATTACAGGAATTAAAAGAGGACTGAATGTCTCTATGGCCAGGAGTTTTTAGCAAAGTGAGAGGGGAAGAAAATTTGGCCATTATTTCAGTAAGAAAATCAGGCATTCTGAATCCTTGAACTATAGCCAGAGTTTCCCTTGCCTCAGCCAAAGTCAAGGATTTTTTTTTTTTTCCCAAAAGCAACTTTAGAAGCCATAACTTTTTGAATAATCACAGATTTAGCCCAGTCTGTTCCACCTCAGTAGCTCCAGGGAAATACTAGTAAAGACATCACTGGGGACAAACTCTGAGACAGAAAGTTTGCCAAATACATGTATCACATGTGCATTTCCCTTGACTCCCTGAGGCAGAGAATCATAATGTTATGACTGGAAATATGCCAAGCAAATACTGAAAGAGAAGGTAATCTCCATTTTACTTTTGGTTAATCACTAAGTTAAATTAAACAAAACATCATGCCTCATGTTTTCTGGTGAATACAATTTTGTCTGTACCCAAGCACTTCTTTTTCATTTTTTCAAATTAAATTAGATTTAATTTTAATTTAATTTTTTTAAATTTAAATTTTCTAAAAAAATTTTTAGAGTAGTGTAAGGTTCCTAGCAAAATTGAGGGGAAGGCAGATTTCCCAAATACTCCCTGCCATTACACACTCAGGGTTTTGGGTAAAAGTAGAAAAGAATAGCTTCATTGCTTTGCCAGGCAAAGGGGAACACAGCAGGCTGCTGTTCTGAAAATGGTCTGCTGATATGATACCATAATGATATATCATATCATTATGCACTTGTCAATTTCATAGAATATAAGGCACCAATAGTGCAACAATGTAAACCATGGACTTTGGCTTATTATGAGGTGTGACTTTATTTTTGGGGGCTCCAAAATCACTGCAGATTGTGACTATAGCCAAGAAATTAAAAGATGCTTACTCCTTGGAAGGAAAGTTATGACCAACCTAGACAGCATATTAAAAAGCAGAGACACTACTTTGCCAACAAAGATCCATCTAGTCAAAGCTATGGTTTTTCCAGTGGTCATGTGTGGATGTGAGAGTTGGACTATAAAGAAAGCTGAGCGCTGAAGAATTGATGCTTTTGAACTATGGTGTTGGAGGAGACTCTTGAGAGTCCCTTGGACTGCAAGGAGATCCAACCAGTTCATCCTAAAGGAGATCAGTCCTGGGTGTTCATTGGAAGGACTGATGCTGAAGCTGAAACTCCAATGCTTTGTCCACCTGATGTGAAGAACTGACTCATTTGAAAAGACCCTGATGCTGGGAAAGATGAAGGCGAGAGGAGAAGGGGACAACAAGAGGATGAGACGGTGAGTTTGAGTAAGCTCTGGAAGTTGGTGATGGACAGGGGGGCCTGTAGTGCTGCAGTCCATGGGGTCACAAAGCGTCAGACACTGAGCAACTGAACTGAACTGAACACTGTGGATTCAACTGATGAACCTACACTGACACCTCATAATCACCCAAAGTCCATAGTTTACATTGCTGCACTATTTGTGTCTTATATTCTATGAAACTGACAAGTGTATAACGATTTGATACATCATTATGGTATCATATTGGCAAAGCATTTTCAGAACAGGAGCCTGCTATGTTCGTATTTGCCTGGCAAAGCAATGAAGCTGTTCTTTTCTACTTTTACCCAAAACTCTGTCTTTGAGATTTGATTCCACACCAGTATACAGAGGCTGAGCTTTCAGCATCACCATCTCATTTTCATAACCCAACCAAATTCACCCTATATAAAAGTGCAATTCAGATCCACATATTTCCTCTTATTGCTATATCCCTTCTCATTCCCTTTAGTCCAGGACATTCCTCAGTCTTTCAATCTCTTTCATGATATTTAACATTTGATGATTACAAGCATGTGCTCATGTAGAATTTCTCTCAGCATGGGTTTATCTTTTGTTCTCTTCTAATTAGATTCAGATCATGCAATCCTAGCAAGCATAACACCAAAGTGATGGAGTGATATTCTAATTTCATTCTAGAACACTGCACAATTTCAGTTTGTCCCATTGTTTTTATCACTCGATTAAGGTGATATCCATCAGGCCTCTCCATGATAGTCTTCACCTTTTGTCATTAGTAAGTGTTTTTTGGGAAGTGAATGTCTGCCACAATTTTTCCATTGTTTGCACCTTTAATATCTTATGGGTTCCAATTTTAATTCAGTTCAGTTCAGTCGCTCAGTCATGTCAGACTCTTTGTGACCCCATGAACCGCAGCACGCCAGGCCTCCCTGTCCATCACCAGTTCCCGGAGTCCACCCAAACCCATGTCCATTGAGTCGATGAGGCCATCCAACCATCTCATCCTCTGTCGTCCCCTTCTCCTGCCTTCATCTTTCCCAGCATCAGGGTCTTTTCAAATGAATCAGCTCTTCGCATCAGGTGGCCAAAGTATTGGAGTTTCAGCTTCAGCATCAGTCCTTCCAATGAACACCCAGGACTGATCTCCTTTAGGATGGACTGGTTGCGTCTCCTTGCAGTCCAAGAGACTCTCAAGAGTCTTCTCCAACACCACAGTTCAAAAGCATCAATTCTTCAGCACTCAGCTTTCTTTATAATCCAACTCTCACATCCACACATGACTACTGGAAAAACCATAGCTTTGACTAGACAGAACTTTGTTGACAAAGTAATGTCTCTGCTTTTTAATATGCTGTCTAGGTTGGTCATAACTTTCCTTCTAAGGAGTAAGCGTCTTTTAATTTCATGGCTGCAGTCACCATCAGCAGTGATTTTAGAGCCCAGAAAAATAAAGTCAGCCACTGTTTCCACTGTTTCCCCATCTATTTCCCATGAAGTGATGGGACCAGATTCCATGATCTTAGTTTTCTGAATATTGAGCTTTAAGACAACTTTTTCGCTCTCCTCTTTTAATTTCATCAAGAGGCTCTTTAGTTCTTCTTCACTTTCTGCCATAAGGGTGGTGTCATCTGCATATCTGAGGTTATTGATATGTCTCCCAGAAATGTTGATTCCAGCTTGTGCTTCTTCCAGCCCAGCATTTCTCATGATGTCCTCTGCATATAAATTAAATAAGCAGGATGACAATATATAGCCTTGACGTACTCCTTTTCCTATTTGGAACCAGTCTGTTGTTCCATGTCCAGTTCTAACTGTTGCTTCCTGACCTGCATATAGAGGATTATAATTCTTAACTAAAATTTTTAACCTTGATCTTCAATTTGTTTCCTTTTGAGTCGATGGCTTCTTCTGACCTGAGCTTTCAAACTTGCTTTCTTTTTCTTTTGATGTACTTTCAGTATTCCTGGTCCAGCAAGGTATTCTATGTTCATCTAGTATTTTCCCTGCCCCAGTCATGGAATCAGTGCTTTCTCTAATGATCTCTGATTTCCTTTAGTGAGGAATCTAATATACATGTGTAAGGTGTTGTCACTGCTGTCAGACTGTTACTGTTCTTGCTCTAGATGGACAGAGTTAGAGGATAAATATATACACACAAATGCACATTTACATCTATGCTTATTTCTATATTCAGTTATGATTCTTGAAAACTATAAATTCACATCAATAGCTAATTTTAACCCAATTAAGAAGAGGTGGCATGAATACACAAAAGAACTAAGCAAAAAGATCTCAATGACCAGGGTAACCACCATGGTGTGATTACTCACCTAGAGCCAGACATCTTGGAATGCGAAGTCAAGTGGGCCTTAGGAAGCATTACTGCGAACAAACCTAGTGTAGGTGATAGAATTCCCACTGAGCTCTTTCAAATCCTAAAAGATGATGCTGTGAAAGTGCTTCTCTCAATATGCCAGCAAATTTGGAAAACTCAGCAGTGGCCACAGGACTGGAAAAGGTCAATTTTCATTCCAATCCCAAAGAAAGGCAATCCCAAAGAATGTTCAAACTACTGCACAATTGCACTCATCTCACATGCTAGCCAAGCAATGCTCAAAATTCCAAGAACTTCCAGATATTCAAGCTGGATTTATAAAAGGCAGAGGAACCAAAGATCAAATTGCCAACATCTGCTGGATCATCAAAAAAGCAAGAAAGTTCCAGAAAAACATCTACTTCTGCTTTACTGATTACGCCAAAACCTGTGTAGATCACAACAAACTGTGGAAAATTCTTAAAGAAATGGGGATACCAGACCACCTGACCTGCCCCCTGAGAAATCTGTATGCAGATCAAGAAACAACAGTTAGAACTGGACATGGACCAACGGACTGGTTCCAAATTGGGAAAGGAGTACAGCAAGGCAGTATATCGTCACCTTGCTTATTTAACTTATACACAGAGTTATTTAACTTATACACGATATACATATGGTGTGAAATGCCTGACTAGGTGAAGCACAAACTGGAATCAAGATTGTCCAGAGAAATATCAGTAACCTCAGATAAGCAGATGACACAACCCTCATCGTAGAAAGCAGAGAGGAACTAGAGTCTCTTGATGAAAGCAAAAGAGGAGAGTGAAAAAGCTGACTTAAAATTCGGTGTTCAGAACACTAAGATCATGGCATCTGGTCCTATAACTTCATGGCAAATAGATGGGAAACAATGGAAATAGTGACAGATTTATTTTTCTGGGCTCCAAAATCACTGCAGATGGTGACTGCAGCCATGAAATTAAAAGACCCTTGCTCCTTGGAAAAAAAGCTATGGCCAACATAGACAGCAGGTTAAAATTCAGGGACGTTACTTTGCCCACAAGGTCCATATAGTTAAAGCTATGGCTTTTCCAGTAGTCATGTATGGGTGTGAGAGTTGGACCATAAAGAAAGTTGAGCACTGAAGATTTGATGCTTTTCAACTGTGGTGTTGGAGAGAACTTTTGAGAGTCGCTTGCACTTCCAGGAGATCCAACCAGTCAATCTTAAAGGAAATCAGCCCTGAATATTCACTGGAAGGATTGATGCTGAAGCTGAAGCTCCAAAAGAGCCTGATGCTGGGAAAAATTGAAGGCAGGCTGAGAAGGGGATGATAGAGGGTGAGATCATTGGATGGCATCACCGACTCGATATGGACATGAGTTTGAGCAAGCTCTGGGTGTTGGTGATGGACAGGGAAGCCTGGCGTGCTGCAGTCCAGGGGTTGCAAAGATTCAGACATGACTGAGAGACTGAATTGAAGAACCCTTGGTTCATTCTAGTTTTCTTTCTTTCCTTGAATTCATTTCCCTTTACCAATAATGAGAAAATGAGCCCTTATTATGTTTAAATATTTACTTATTTATAAAATATTCTGCATTTAACCATTTCCTGCCCTTAATGATCTTACCTCTACAGAGACTGACTTCTCACTCAGCTCCAGAAGCATCGGCTGCTTGCCAAATGGAAGTCTCTTGCCTCCTTCAAGAGTTGTCAGATGTTGATAGAATAGAGAATGCCCAGTTCAATTTCAATTTCTGATAAGCAATGAACTGTTTTTCAGTATAAATATGCCCCCACATATACTACCATATAAGCATTTATATATATATATATTTATACTAAAAAATGATCCATTGTTTATCTGAAGTTCAATTTCACAGGACATTTTGTGTTCTGACATTAAAGGCCAGACTTTCTTCATGCCCAACTCTGAGTTATAAAATAGATAATTGTTCAGTAAATATTCACATTTTTCTATCTCTTTCAAAGGATACAATTTTAACTGTTATCAAACAGGTATACAATCTTTACTGAATCATTTTTTTAAAAGTTTTTTTTTTTTTTTTTGAAGTACAATCGGTTTACAATATTGTATTAGTTTCTGGTATACAGCAAAGTGATTCAGTGGTGTAAAATATGTGTGTGTCTGCGTGTTTGTGTGTGCTCCCGACTCTTTTACAACACCATGGACTGTAGCCCGTCAGGTTCCTTTGTCCGTGGGATTTTCCAGGCAAGATTACTGGAGTGGATTACTATTTCCTTCTCCAGGAGATTTTCCCGACCCAGGGATTGAACCCACATCTCATGCACTGGCAGGCGAATTCTTTACTTCTGAACCACCAGGGAAGGATGTGTTGAAATAGCTCTCTCATCTATAATCCTGATGGGAGAGAAATTTAACGCAATACTTTAGAAAAGCAACTTGGAAATTTATCTCAGGCACTTTAAAAGGAGTTGACAAGGAATTTCATGCTTGTTTCTCAACTAGATTCTAGGATTAGTGTGTGCAGATGTTGTCTTCCTTGTCCATTTATCCCTGAACTCCAAGCCCAATGCTTGGAATATAATAGAGAATCAATGAGCACTTTTTGAATTCAATTCAACTGATCTTAATTGGGCTCCCTGGGGAAGAATAGGGAAAAATAACAAAAGGTACTTGGTAATCTCTCTTCCACAAAATGAGCCTTCAAGTACATGAAAACAGCTTTCATGATTCCCTAAGAATCTTCTTTTCCTGGCAGGTCGCTGGTCTTATGTTTCCAGACTCACCGCCATTGGGACCTCATCTCCAGCTGTGGTGCTGTCTGCCAGGGCCATGCATGAAACGAGACTCTGCTGGTCACTTTAGCTTTATGATATGATATTAAATAGAAAAAGCAACATTTAAATAATGATGCACATATTATGATTAAGCTATCTGATTTAGACATGTATGTGCTCAATGCCTGGAAGAGAATACACAACAATTAAAATTGTGTAACACTGATGGCATTACGATCATTTTTACTTACTTTTGTTGTTGCTGAAACAATATAATTAAAGTAAAAACAATTTCTTCACTTTTGGCAACTGCTTCACATTATTGATTCATATGCAGCTTGCAGTCAACTAAAAGCCATCTGCCTTTTGCAAATAAACTGTCTTTAGCCCAGCTCTTTCCTCATCCTGAATTTATATAACGGATGTTTTTAACTTAGCATTAGATTTTACATTGGAAGTCAAATTGTGATTCATTATCATATTTGAACCTATATATGCTTTTGAATCTTAGTTTAAATTAGCTCTCCTTCCCAGTTTTGGGTCACATGAAACATGATGTGATTTATTTTAAAAAAATATCACACACACAAAGAAAAACTGTAAGTTAGATGGAGCCAAGTGTATATCATTGGAGCATTCATTTCAGGGTGACAATGTTTAAATTATCACCTCTCTATCCTTACAAAAGTTACATAATTATTGTAAACATTACTAGGTGTCTTAGTTCATTTGCTGTAACCAAAGAACCACAGACTGGGTAACTTATGAACAATAGAAATTTAGGTCTCACAGTTCTAGTGGCTGAAAATCTGAGACCAGGATGCCCTAATGATTGAGTGGGTGACCCTCTTGTAGTTCACAGACTTCTCATTGTATTTTATTTAAGGAAGTGCCAAGGGAGCTCTCTGAATCATTTATAAAGGCACAAATCCCATTTATGAGGGCTCTGCTCTCATGAACTATTCACCTCCCAATAACCCCCCATTTCTTAATAAGATCACATTGGGCAATAGAATATCAGCATATAAATTTTGAGGGACCACAGACATACAGATGCTGGGAAAGAGTGAAGGCAGGAGAAGGGATGACAGAGGGTAAGATGGTTAGATGGCATCACCGACTCAATGGCCATGAATTTGAGCAAGCTCCGGGAGCTGGTGATAGACAGGGAAGCCTGGCGTGCCGCAGGCCATGGGGTTGCAAAGATTCGGACACAACTGAATGACTGAACAACAACAATAGACATACAGATTATAGCCCTTGCTTATCCACCAGTGCTTCCTGGTACTGTTTTTCAGACTAACTTAGCAGAAGTCATGATACTCTTATCATGGGTATTGTTTTACCAGTCAAGTAATACTTGCAGAAATGCCACAACTGAGATAGTCCAGTTCTGTTCATTTCAACAGAAAAGAATTGGATGCACATTCTGAAGTGGTTTTCTAATGTGAATTCACGTAAGATTCCTCTAAACATTTTTTTTTTAATGTGCATTCCAGAAATGAAAACTCAGAACATTTTGATTTAGTAAATTTAGAGTAAGACTCAGGAATTTTCACTTATAGCAAATACTCCTATTTCCTTAAATTTGTCAAACTTAGTTGGTCCTCTGACCATACTTTTTTAAAAAAAAACTGGCAGTTATTTGTTGTAGAAGAAGGGAAAATGCCCTAATTTTCAACCCATAGAAATATGATGTGACAAGTGAAGCATAGAATTATGATGTGGGCACATAAGAAATGTAATGTCAGCAATGCTTGTTGGGTTCATATTCTACACAACAAAATGAGAAAGAATAAATATTCTAATAGGAAACACACCATTTTATATTATGTAGTAAGACAACACATGAATAGAATCAATAAGATGTGACAGTAAGTATAAAAATAAAATGATTTCCACATAAATGTTGGTTCAACAGACGTTTATTGAGTGCAATCACAGAAGGTAATAAGTTACAGGCAAGAACAATCAGAGTATATAGAAAACCCAGCCCAAATAATACTGAATTTAAGTGTAATCAAAATTTCTGACCATCTTCTATGCATGTGATTTTTATTTTTCTGCACATGTGGATATGTCAACAACTGGAACGTTCATGTTTTTCTAAGAATTATGAACAAGTTATGTAATGGTTTAGTGGTCCAGAGCCAGCCTCTGTATATAGGTGGGCCCCTAAAGATTTTATGTGGCTGCCAGGATATTACTATGTATCGGAAAAAAATAAATAAGGCACACATTTCTAAAGAATATTAGTTTTTCCTGCTGCCATTTTCTACATATTTTCTTTTATTCAATCTTATCTTCAAAACACCTTAGAAAATATTTCTCATTTTTATAGTATTACTTGCTAATGCATGCTATGCATGCTAAGTCTCTTCAGTCGTGTCCAACTCTGTGCGACCCCATGGACAGCAGCCCACCAGGCTCCTCTGTAAACAGGATTCTCCAGGCAAGAATACTGGAGTGGGTTGCCATTTCCTTTTCCAAAGTATTACATGACTATCTCAATATTAATTTTTTCCAAAATGCAAATCCAATAGTATAACTTCTTATATTATAAAGCCTTTTTATATTTTCCATTACTCTTTCATTGTTATTATTATCTATCTCTCTCTATATATATATATTTATTTATGTTTATTTTTGTCTGTGGTGGATCTTTGTTGTTGCCCATGGGCTTTCTCTAGTTGTGGCAAGCAGGGGCTACTCTCTAGTTGCAGTATACAGATTTCTCACTGTGTGGCCTTCTCTTGTTGCAGAGCATGAGCTCTGGGTACCTGGGCTTCAGTAGTTGTAGCCCGTAGGCTTAGTTGCTCCATGGCATATGAGATCTTCCCAGACTAGGGATCAAGCCCATGTCCCCTGCACTGACAGGTGGATTCTTGACCCCTGGAGCACCAGGGCAGCCCTCCATTACTCTGAGGATAAAGTTCAAATCCTGCACTACAAAACCCTTGTGGGCTGAGTCCTCAAGCTACTCCTTTCAGAGATCTTCCCATCAACTGTCTAAAGCCTAGCCACAGGAAATTTGAGGGCACTCATCAAGAGCTCATTATATACCAGATATCTTGTCCTTGATGCTTTAGACACCAATTCACCTCTAATCCTCCCTAAGATTTTTGAGATAGGTCAAATTTCCTCTTCTTTCCAAAAGTTGGACCTTAGAAAAGTGAAGTCATCTTTTTCATGTCATGTAATGTCGTATCCGGGCTTCCCTGGTGGCTCAGAGGGTAAAGCGTCTGCCTGCAATGCGGGAGACCCGGGTTCGATCCCTGAGTCAGGAAGATCCCCTGGAGAAGGAAATGGCAACCCAGTCCAGTATTCTTGCCTGGAGAATCCCACGGACAGAGGAGCCTGGTAGGCTACAGTTGGGGTCACAAAGAGTTGGACACGACTGAATGACTTCACTTTCACTTTCACTTAATGTCGTATCAGCTAGAAAATGATGCCTTATCTGATCTCAGAAAAGTACAAATCCCAAGCCTTAAATCTCCACCATTACACTGTGCTTTCCAATTTCTTCTGATTTTCAGATATGCTTTGGTTCTCTATTCCTCAAGGCTTTACCAATTTTGCCTAGAAAACTACCCTTGTTTCCTGAATCCCCTTTGGAGGCAAGTCCTACCCACCCTTCCATTGAGCCAGTCTAGGCTCTGTGTGTGTGTTACCATTTCACCCAGCCCAATAAATCATCTTGTAATTGTACAGTTAGCTGTTTGCATCCCTCAAAAGAATATAGGTAGCATGACAGCAGTCACCTTTTTTAGGATAGTCACCAATCCTATTTACTAGGATTGCTAGTAAATCATTTACAATGGTTTATCCTTCTCTCAAAACCAAAATTGAGATCAAGTTGTGGTTGACAACTCGAGTGGAATTTGAAAGAATGGACATCAGTTGACAAGCAAATTCTCAACACCCGAGGCAGTGTTTGAACAACTTTTAAAGTTAAAAATAAATGCACTAACTAACTACACTGGTATGTAATTAGGGATTAGGCTATCTTAGTCATTAATTAACCAGTAAGTGAAAAACACATCATTTACTTCAATCTTTTTGAACATTATCTGTCACTTTTTATAAATATGAAGTCCTTAAAATTGCAAAATGTGTTTTCCTTTCTAAATTTATTTTCCTACACATTTAGGCTATTGTTGCCTGCATATTTAGAATATCACAATAGATCTTGGGTTGTGTACCTTTTGTTTTTAAAACATAGCTATTAAATTATTCAAAGGCCGAACTTAAACAAAACCAATATTAGTGTGTTCCTTGCGTTTTGTTTTACCAAGCGCTTGTACAAAGTTCCTGTTTTATGTTAACTTTTACTCTGTAGTGAAACATTTCAGCAGTCATTAAAAACATAATTACTGGTACCAGACAACCTGGTTTGGAACTGCAGTTCTTCAGTTCATTAGTTGTGCAACTTGGGAAATTTATGTACTATTTCTATGCCTACATTATTCACTGATAAACTACAGATAACAGTCACGCTTTGAATTCCAAGGACAGAGGAGCCTGGCAGCCTGGCAGTCCATGAGGTCACGAAGAGTCAGCTATGACTGAATGACTAACACCTCATATTACTGCTGAGGACCGAATAAATTAATATATATGTTGAACCATCTCTGAAAAAATAATATGTAGTAAGTTCTATATGTTGTTAGTTCTTATTAATTATTTTAATATTTGGGCATTTCAAGTTTTATTCAGGCACATAAGACAGTAAATAAGTGATTTATTCATTACAAAATATTTTAAATATAATAAAATATTTATTTACCTAGATTACAGCTAAAGATAGTTGCAATAGTTTCATGTAAACAACATTATTCTTCCAAACTTTGATTGTCCATGAATTGCAAAAGAAACTAGCTTCAACTGAAGTGAGTATTCAGTCATGTTCAACTCTTTGTCATCCCATGGGCTGTAGCCCACCAAGTTCCTGTCCATGGAATTTTCTAGGCAAGAATACTAGCTTTGGCCAGTCTCTTCATTAAACTACATTATCTGAAAGATGTAAAATATATGAAAATAATATACATGATCATCAAATTATACTTTGGTGGCAATACTGATTTTTCATTGGGCATATACGCCACTTCTCTTTAATCTCTGTGGTTGCTTTAAAAGTTGATACTTTAAAATCAATGCTCAGAGAATATCCTAGCGATCCAGAGGTTAGGACACCATGCTTTCACTGCCCAGGGCCCAGGTCCAATCCCTGGCCTGGGAATTATGATCCTTCAAGCCTTGCTGCACTGTCAAAATAACAACAACAAAAAAATCAGTGCTCAAATAACCTCTGAGGATGCTGAGCTCCAGTACACATCAGAATAAGCAAAGGTTTACTGGTTTATCCTAGATGTTATGGTAGGGATATATGTTTGAAAAGTGAAGTAGGCCTGCAGACTGAACATGAATGAACATCAACCACTCAACGGACTAGGGCATGGTTTCATACAATCCCCAGGGCCGAATGAGCAGCCAAGAGTTGTGTGACTAGTGAAGTCTGTGCAAACAATAAATAATTGACATAAACCCAATTTAAAAATGTTTGCTTGAAAGAGGAAAAACTATTTTATTACATAAGTTTTTCAAGGAGCTGCCAGATGTCACTCAAAGCACTTGCTTCACACTTGGAATCTGAGAGCACTGAGGTGGAAGTTTCCAGAAGTCAGTGGAAAGCATCCAGATTCCGCTCCCTGCTGCCTCACTGCTTTTTCAGAAAGCAGAGAGTAAGAATGACAAAGAGCAGCTCTCCTCTCACTCTGCTCCCTTTCTCTAAAGTGGACCATATACAAAGAGGTGGTAAAGGACACACACTCACCTACCTAGTCTAGCCTCTCTGTTCCAAGTGCCCATGAAACCGAGATTGAATTCACCAGTTCCACATTGGCAGCAAATGCACAAACCTGGAGTCAGAAGGCATTCAAAGGATCCCAGCAAGAGTACCGGGAAGTCATTTCTAAGGTCTCTTTACTTCACCAATTATTGCTATTATTACATTAAGCTATTTATTAATGATACTGAAACTACTTGTACTCTATTATTGCATTACAGTACTATTTAAGATATTGAAACATAGTCAAATGTTGACTTGACAATGTTGTAGTATCCAAAATGTCAAAACCATTTTCAGTGGAAATGTCTTAATTTGATATTATATGTAACTTTCTCAGGTATATTTCTGAGAATTTCTTGACTAATAGGTATGGTTATTTAATTAATGTTGATTATTCATGGTTTTGTTAAACTGATATATTTCATAATAATTTTTAACTAGAAAAGAAGTCAGTTAAGGACTGGAAATTTTAACAGAAAGAGAAAATAATCCACTTTAACTTAAAATTATTTAATAACATAAATTCTAGGGGTGCATATCTTGTATATTAATAAAGTAGACACATATTCATAACAAAACTTACTGATAGATAATTAATATTCATGCTGATCTTAATATTATATTGCTGTATATTATATAAGGATATTTTAAATATTTATATAATACTTTTTCACAAGGTAAAAATTCTAGTCAACTATATTCTTCTTTCTGTTTTTTTAAAAATATATATTCCTACTTTTTCTAGAAAGATTCCAGATTGGATGGCATGTGTGGTATAGAATGAAATGGAGAAAAGAAATGGTTAATGGGAAGAGAATGTCGTAGTAATGAGCTAATGCAACATTGGCTCTCTTGTTAATTTCACTAAAGCAAACAAGCTGCAGACATTTGGGGAAAAGGGAGAACAGAGATTGTTTATATGAATTATCTATCTGAATTCTGAAGGCGCTGAATGGACAAATGGTTAGAAAAACTATCTCTGCTTCGTGAGAATTATTCTTGATGCTTGTAACTTCACAGTTAAGCTTTTTTCTCTTCCTTTGTTTTTATTCAGCCATGGAAAATTAACTACATGCAAATCTGTGTGTTTATGTGTATGCACACACTTGCTGGCTATAAAATGTTGCTGAGCTATATTTGTTCAACCCTAGCATTCCAGGCAGAGAATAGAAAATTCAACCCACAGCTTAATCCAGAGGCATGTTTCTTTCTTTCTTTATTTAATAAATTAAAAACTGCTCTATCCATATAAAATATACTTTCACACTTAAGAATGAAAACAGGCAAACATGCAGCACTCACATAAGCATATTTTGCCAACACTGGTACTAGGAAAAAATAAAAATGAAATGATATGCCAATGGATAAAAACATTTCTGCAACCATGCCAAGAAAAGTTTAGGAATATGTCATGTATGTACTTGAACTGTTTGTTCTCGAGCTGGCTTTAAGAATGTAAGCATGGCTAAATGTCTCAGCTTCAGGCCCTAGAGACTCTGCTCACTCTCTTTTGTAATGAAAACATGAAACACTTTGGACAATCCTCACATGTCTCTCCAAATATGACACATTTTATTTTTGTCTTCAGCGATTGTATCTGAGATAGAAGATAGCTTAAAAGTGGGTGGAAATTTTGAGATAATCTGGTGGAATTCCTTAAAGCTTAATAAATTAAGGTGTTTCATGTAAATTGTCCTGTTTATCTTCTCCATATAGCATGATTTTATATGTGGAAGTCAGAAAGTGTCACTAAACTTAATGATGTATTAATCAAAACAAAAATTTATAATAAGTCAATTTTAAAATGAATACAATAGATCTCTGGCTATTAACATAATAACTATTGCAAAATTCAGAACTGTATTGCTTGTTAGAACAAGTAGCGGTGGCTTCCCATATGTCAGTCCTAAACTCCCGATTTATCCCTCCCCTCAACCTTCCCCCTTTGGTAACCATAGCCTTGTTTTCTAAGTCTGTAAATCTGTTTCCTTTCATCTCTGCTTGTAATCTCTTTTTCTCTTGACCGTTCATCTAGTATTCTGGGATCCTCATAAACGAAGCCCATAAAAAAGAGAAGAGAGTCACATATCAAATGAAGTGATTGATCTTAATCACCAAGGTGAAATTGAATTGCTGCTAACCAGTTCATTGGAACCCAGGGAATTGACTGGGGTGCTTCTTGGTACATTATTTCCCAAGAACCCTGGTCAATGGAAATTATAGCAACACAATAAAGACAGGGCCATAGTGGACACAGATTATGCAGGATCATCTCACCAGGTAAAGAGTTCCTTACAGCTGAGATCCTGGCAGATGTACAAAAAAAAAAAACAAAAAAAACAAAAAAAAACACCATGAACCACTTGCTAGAAAGGAGCTAGAATTACCTAGAATCAGGTCTCATGACTAGCACTGGAAGTGAGGACTACAGCAATAAAGTGTTATGTTAAATACTTATTTGTTTATTTCCCACTTTCCCTTCCCCCTCACTCTCTTACCGTATAGGAACATACTGGTGATATCTTCCGCTTCAGCTGCAGGTGGGGAGATAACTGAGTTGCCATCACCCTCTGCTGTGCTCAGTCATTTCATTCATGTCTGACTCTTTGTGACCTCTGGACTGTAGCCCACCAGGCTCCTCTGTCCTTTGGATTCTCCAGACAAAAATACTGGAGTGGGTTGCCATGCCCTCCTCTAGGAGATCTTCCCGACCCAGGAATCAAACCTTTATCTCCAGTGTCTCCTGCACTATAGGCAGTTTCTTTAGCCATCATCATAGCTAATGAAAATGTGAGTGGCCTCTGGGTTGGGTACATAGCATTTCATCTGGACAAATCTAAGAGTGAATGCTTGATCTATCCCAATTACTTGTCCACACCCACTTATCACCTTTTTCTACCTACTGTGCCATTGGAGGCTAATCTCTGTAAAAAATAGATTAGGAGTTTTCTCACCTTCGGTTTAGTTCATGGGAGTTACCGTCAGGTCAGAGAAAGGGGGAAGAAGAGGTAGATGGATTTATTTTCCCATTTCCTTCCATGGGTGGACTCTATCAAGCGCTACCAAAGGCCACAGCCCCTGCAAGACAAGCTTTTCATTAGTTATTCTTCTGAGTTATAATAATCACTCTTTCTTCTTGCCACATTAGTGTCTCTTAAGGTTTGGGGTGTACGCTACCTTTATCCACCTTTTTCTAGCTCCAGGCATTACTCTACCTTCAACTGGTTTCCTTGAACTTTGTCCAAACTGTTGGATATAACCCTCTCTGTTGAACTTTCTTCAATTACCATTACTTTTTGCCAAAGAAATGGAATGATGTGCAGTTGTCAACATTCAGAAATTGTGTCTATAGCCAAATCATATTTATAAAATAATCTGTTTTCTAATACAGTATACTGAATAATCTTTTCCCAGTGTACAACTGAAATGAGAGTAAATGGATATTACAGATAAGTAAATAAACCCATAAGAAGGCTAAAAGTGGAAAAGATGTCTACCATTAGCAGATAAGAAATGTTAATAAAATTTTAGAACAGTATAGAGATCTAGAAGAGTAATCTAAACCAAAGAAATAACGTCTTAATATAGGCATGCGTGAAGGTTGCAAGTGATTGGAGCTCTTAAGGAGTGGTGAAAAAATTAAACAGCTCTAACTCCGGAGTTATGAATTACAGAAAGCAGGAGAGAGCTGTAGGTGGCCCTGCCAGAATTTAAGCAAAGACCTCTTTACAGGCTGCTGGGTCATTCAGCTGTCGCCCCCTCCTCAGTATATGTGGCGTAGATGACTATAACCTTTTACCTTCCCACCTTCAATTTGAGCAGAAGATCCTCTTGGATGGTCCACAGAGGCAGTTGTGGTAGTTGAACTGAAAGTCAGAAAGCAGCAGCTAATTGTTTTAGATGCTCAATGAATCTGGGTGTTGGGAAGAAGGAAGAGAAGCAGTTCTAGGCAGAACAAATAAATCAACATACTTCATCCCCAAAGTAAAGTCCTTCCGCTCTATTGTCATTGTCAGCGTGCCTACTGTAAAAAGTGAATTTAACATAAAGAAAGGCTTGCCTGGCAATTGGGCTGGTTCACAGTCAGCTTCCTGTCCACGTGAAAGTGAAAGTGAAAGTCCCTCAGTCGTGTCTGACTCTTTGTGACCCCATGGACTATACAGTCCATGGAATTCTCCAGGTCCGAATACCAGAGTGGGTAACTGTTCCCTTCTCCAGGGGATCTTCCCAATCCAGGAATCGAGCCAGGGTCTCCTGCATTGCAGGCAGATTCGTTACCAGCTGAGCTATCAGGGAAGCCCTCTGTCCACATAAGAAGGGCCTTTAGTGCAACAGATCTATGCATCTGCAAAGCCGCAAAGAGATTCATCCTCTTAGCAGCTAACTTTTCAGTATTGGTGAGTGATACACTGAGATTCAGCAGTTATAAAATCAAAACAGAGAAAATCAATGATCACAGGAGAAATGGAAAACTGCAAATAATAAGAATTAAAAAAAATTCATGTTAGTAACCTCAGAGAGATTTGGGAGTTGTTGCCTGCCTAAAATAAGAACAAGCTGTCCTTAAAAAATAAAAAAATAAAAATGGCAAAGCATTTTTGGAAATTAAAACTGTGATTACTAATATTAATTGAAAGGAATCAATAAGAAAGCCTAAAACAATGGACAATCCTAGTTTAATAGTCTGGAAGATAAACACAAGGATATCTTTCAGAATACAAAATGTGAAAGTGGCTCAATTGTCTCCGACTATACAATCCATGGAATTCTCCAGCCCAAAATACTGGAGCGAGTAGCCTTCCCAACCCAGGGACTGAACCCAGATCTCCTGCATTGGAGGCAGATTCTTTACCAGCTGAGCCATGAGGAAAGCCCAAGAATACTGGGGTGGGTGGCCTTTCCCTTCTCCAGGGGATCTTCCAGACCCAGGATTTGAACCTGGGTCTCCTGCATTGCAGGCGGATTCTTTAAAAACTGAGCCATCAGGGAAGGAATGGAAAAGAAATGGAAAATATTTTAAAAATCTAATGCCGTTCAGCTATTTCCAGAATGTCAAAGATCCTTGGAGGTCCAGAAAAAAAGAAGAGAGATAGTTGATAGGTACAAATAATCACAGAGATAATACAAAACATATCTCTAAGAGAAAGACTCAAATTGAAGAACACCACAATTGCTAGAAAAACGAAGCAATACAAACTGAAAGAGGGAATTGTAAAATTTTAGGATTTCAAGTATAAAAAGAAAATCATAAAAATGTTTCCAATGGGAAAAAAATAAACTACAGAAGAAAAAGGATCTGACTTCCTATTATAGCATAATATACCAGAAAAAATTAAATATTTCATAAAATATATTTACTTAAAGTGCTCTATATAGGAAACTTGTCAGCTAAATACAAAAGGAATTTAAAAAAAAAAATGTGTTAGGCTACAAGCTAGTGTCACAGGTGAATTTTTTTTTTTAAATTTGAACTTATAATCCAGAAAACCAAAATAGGAAACAAGAAAGAAGTCGTGGATGGATATAAGAGAATGATCCAAACTGGAGAGCAATGTGAAAGGAAATCACAGAATGACTTGAGGAGGAAGGTAATATGTAAAATTTTACTTTACCAAAAATTTCTTTAGAAAGAAAATGATGACTCATTACCCAAATTGTATGAATAAGAATCACCTGCTGGTTTTTAAAAATTAAAGACATATATCCCTTTTACTCAATAACAACAAAGTCAAATGAAAAGTCTAGGAAAAAAAATAAGTTGTACAAGAATGGCATGATCCAAATATGCACATTTGTTTTAGGCAACTGATTAAGTGAAATAAATCATTTGAATTTGAATTACAATATACTGAGCACAAATGATGAGCCTAAGTGACACTAGAATTTTTCCTATGTGTTAAACAATATAGTTCTTTTAAGAATCTTGAAGTCAACATTGCAATCATATAATGAATGTACATTTAATGAAAATAACTCTTGAAGCATTTAAATTCCTTGCTTAAGATCTCCTAAAAAATAGTGAAGAGAGAAGATTCTACCCAGAGGCAAAATGAACAAATTGTGGAATGGTAAGTTTCATGACTCTAAATCTAAATAGAATTAGATATTTGTATGTCAGGATATTAAAAGAATTCCTTATTCCAGTGGAAAGTTGGATTAGAAAATGAATATATTTTCTTATCCATTTATCTAGCAAGTATTTATCAAGCTAATATTATGGGTTAGACAGCATGTTCAGAATTCAAAGAAAAAATGTCTCAGCTTTCAAGACACATACAGTTTAGAAGATTATTAATCAAAGATAGAAGCATACTGGTAATCAACTGCTTTTTCTCTGAAATCCCTTCTCTGCTCATTACTGCTTCAGAGATTTTTTGGACTTTTGATCACAGTAAGCCCACATCAGCTTTTCAAACTAAAAATTTTGTAAGCAAATGAGAGAATAATGTTTGGATCTTTGAACATTAATCAACACGGTCAACAGTTTGCAATGCTTAATAATACTTCTATAATGCTTCTAGATCTGTCTTATTTCATAAAACATTTGAGAAAAGGGACATTTGAAAGAAGTAATAGGCCCCAGGACAAAAGAAATTGGAATGATAATAAACTGGAAAGGGAAAGATGTCTTTGCAAATCACAAGCTGAATTATGATCTTTCAGAGTGAGAAGAAATTGAAAACCATCATTTGTCATGATACTCACAGACTCACTTCTTACCAAGAAGATTTCACTGTATGATCATAGACAAAAATAGATTTTCCCAGTTTCATAGTACATTAAAGACATTTAAAAATTAATGAATTTTGTATGATTCATCCTGATTCAGTAATACTAGTCAGCATAAAAAATGACAGATTTCATGGCAAAGTCATTGATTCCCAGAAGTGGTATGTTTGGAAACAGGAACTCTTTCAGTTAATTAATTATTTGAATCATGGGTTTAAGGGACTCAATAAGCGTGAACAGGAAAAATATTTAAGTCAGTAAAATATTAACCACTGTGTTAGACCAAGAACGATAATTTTAAATGATGCTTTATGCCTCATTAACCTGTTACACATTCTATCAACACAGACTTAGTAGGCAGTTGAAAACCTTGATCACATTCTGAATATTCAGATTATAAAATCTCAAGATATAATCTCTTTTGACCCAATGGGCAAAATGCAATCCTTTAAAAAGAATAAGTGTAATATAGAAGAAAGTCTTTCCTATAGCTCAAGTGGTAATCTGCCTGCAATGTAGGAGACCCAGGTTCAATCCCTGGGTCAGGAAGATCCTCTGGAGAAGGGAATGGAAATCCACTCCAGTGTTCTTGCCTGGAGAATGCCATGGACAGAGGAGCCTGGCGGGCTCCAGTCCATTGGGTCACAGTGTTGGACACAACTGAGCAACTAACACTACTGCTAGAAGAAAGTCATTCCACTTAAATCGAGATTATGTGTGCATTAGTTGCTCAGTCATATCCGACTCTTTGTGACTCCATGGACTCCGCCAGGCTCCTCTGACCATGGAATTCTCCAGGCAAGAATACTGGGAGTGGGTTGCCATTCCCTTTTCCATGAGATCTTCCCAACCCAGGCATGGGATCTTCTCTCACTGCAGGAAGATTCTTTACCATCTGAGCTACCTGGGAAGCCCCCAGATGGAGTACATACAATAGTACAAAATATATTATATATAATATAATAAAATTAAATATGTATAATTTATCTTTTTCATGAGCTATTTTCTTATTTCAGCTGGTAATGAATTCTGTTGTTCTATTTACTGTGAAATTTCTCTTTTCATGATTTAATTGCTTCTTGATGAAAGTGAAAGAGAGTGAAAAAGCTGACTTAACATTCAAAAAAGAATGTTCATTCAAAAAATGAAGATCCTGGCATACGTTCCTTCATCCATGTTCCAAGTGGATCCATGTGGCATCCTATCACTTCATGGCAAATAGATGGGGAAACAATGGAAACAGTGACAGACCTTAGTTTCTTGGGCTCCACAATCACTGCAGATGGTGACTGCACCCATGAAATTAAAAAACTCTGCTTCTTGGAAGAAAAGCTATGACAAATCTAGACAGCATATTTAAAAGCAGAGACATTACTCTACTGACAAAGGTCCGTCTAGGCAAAGCTATGGTTTTCCCAGTAGTCATGTATGGATGTGAGAGTTGGACTATAATGAAAGTTGAGCACTGAAGAATTAATGCTTTTGAACTGTGGTGTTGGAGAAGACTCCTCAGAGTCCCTTGGACAGCAAGGAGATCAAACCAGTCCATCCTAAAGGAAATCAGTCCTGAGTGTTCATTGGAAGGACTGATATTGAAGCTGAAACTCCAATACTTTGGCCACCTGATGTGAAGAACTGACTCATTTAAAAGACCCTGATGCAGGGAAAGATGGAAGGCAGGGGAAGAAGGGGACAACAGAGGATGAAATAGTTGGATGGCATCACCGACTCAATGGACATGAGTTTGAGCAAGCTTTGGGAATTGGTGATGGACAGGGAAGCCTGGCATGCTGCAGTCCATGGGGTTGCAAAGAGTCGGACAGGAGTGAGCAACTGAACTGAACTAAAATGAACATGACAAAGTGGAATAATCATAATCTTTAGAAAATTAGTGCAACAGAATAGGTATATTCCCTTAATTTATAAAAAGAATTTTCTATGAAACACCAGTATGTTTGTTTAACTAAAAACATTTTAAAAGATAGCTCAATAAGTAGCAAAGAAAAAAATCATTGAATATTTCTTGAACCAAAGGCTTCATAGGGATCACCCCCATTTAAGTCTATAAGTCAGATATTACTATTATTCTCATGCTGTTCTTCCCAGGGCCACACAGCTAAAAAGAGATGGAACCAAGGTGTCATTCATCAGGAAGTCAGATTCCAGAAGCCTGAGCTTTTAAACATTGTACAGTCCTGAAACAGGTTCTCATCCCACACCAAACAATGATAAGTGTAATGTAACAAGACCGTCTGCATGGCATAATCATGTTTTGCTAACACACATACACAGATGCAGAAATGATCAAAAAACCAGGCACCAAAATTGTAATCATGGTTATAACTGGATGATGATATCATATGTAACCCTTTTTATTTTGTTCTTTATGCTATTCTATGCATTTCCAACCTTACAATATATTTACTTTTTGGTAACAAGAACTGCAGCCATGAAGTTAAAAGACGCTTACTCCTTGGAAGGAAAGCTATGACCAACCTAGATAGCATATTAAAAATCAGAGACATTACTTCGTCAACAAAGGTCCATCTAGTCAAGGCTATAGTTTTTCCAGTAGTCATGTATGGATGTGAGAGTTGGACTGTGAAGAAAGCTGAGCGCTGAAAAATTGATGCTTTTGAACTGTGGTGTTGGGGAAGACTCTTGAGAGTCCCTTGGACTGCAAGGAGATCCAACCAGTCCATCCTAAAGGAGATCAGCCCTGGGTGTTCATTGGAAGGACTGATGTTGAAGCTGAAACTCCAGTACTTTGGCCACCTCATTCGAAGAGCTGACTCATTGGAAAAGACTCTGATGCTGGGAAAGATGAAGGCAGGAGGAGAAGGGGACGACAGAGGATGAGATGGCTGGATGGCATCACCAACTCGATGGGCATGAGTTTGAGTAAACTCCGGGAGTTGGTGATGGACAGGGAGGCCTGGCGTGCTGCGATTCATGGGGTCTCAAAGAGTCGGACACAACTGAGCTACTGAACTGAACTGAACTGAACAAGAACTTGCTTAACTGACTCAGACATATTGAAATCCTTGCCAATATTTTCTTGTAATTTTTTAATGATATTTTCCTGATGTGGACTGTTTTTAAAGTCTTCATCAAATTTGCTACAATATTGCTTCTGCTTTTGTTTAGGTTTTTTGGTCACAAGGCATGTGTGATATTAGTTCTCCGACCAGAGATTGAAGCCACACCCCCTGCATTAGAAAGCCAAGTTTTAATCCCTGAACCACCAGGCACATCCCAATTTCCCCATAAGGTTAACAATTATTTGATATAATCTAATAGCAATATATTATTACAATAATAGACAAAGCGATTTTTTAATTTGCTTTACTAAGCCAAAGTATATTGATGATTTTTAGAGATATGAGGGTTACTAAGAAATGGTACAGTCAAAAAATTCCTATTTTGCCCTTGGAAATAAATATTATTCACAGCAACTTTAACTTGTTTGATTAAGTTTCAAACTGGCATTCCTAAACAGTATCTATTTGTCTTGATATTTAAGTAAAATAAATTATTTAGTCTACTGCATGGTAGAATAAAGATGATAGCTATAAGCTAGGTACAGCTGTATACTTCTGAAAAGAAATATAAAAAATATTATTTATTCTTAGAAAATGACATGTTTATTTTCTTATGCATATTTTTCAATTCAACAGAAGCTCTTTTAATAGAACTTCTCTTAACCAATTTACTTATATCTCTCTGTCTCTCCTGTAAAACATCCTACGACAGTTGACTTGTACACTAACACCCCCTCCATTTGAATTTTAGCTTTTAAGTTATGTTTTCCTTAAACCTACTTATTCTATATATGTCTGTTATTTTAAATATAAAGATTAATTAATATATCCATGAACAGAGTAAATATAACTGTTAAAAAGACATTTTTAATAAAAACAGCTGAATAGAGAAAACTATTTAAAACAATGAATAAATAGAAAAATTAGAGAAATTTATTAAAATGAATTTCTAAAAGGAGTGTTGTTAGTTTTAGGTGTAGATAAGACAAACATAAAACCTTGAAGAAAAGAATTAAAATCTAGAAGGATTCTACATTTAAATTGCATGGCAATATTCCTAAATTCTTTTTCTACTTTGAAAAGATGTAAAGCACTAATTTTGGATTATATCACAAAAAATTATTAATACCACATGGTGTAAATGAGAAGTAAATTGCAGTGAACAAGGACATGGAATTATTTTGATTAAATGTCAGCTCATTTGAAAGAACAAAGTTTAAGATTGCCAAATATGACTGGTTCATTTATGCAACATTAATTATATCTGTAACTTTCATAAATTTGTTTTTATGTTTTGTGCTTAGTTGCTCAGGTATGTCTAACTCTTTGCAACCCTCTAAACTGTATCCCACCAGGCTCCTCTGTCCACAGGATTCTCTAGGCAAGAATACTGGAGAAGGTCACCATTTCCTTCTCCAGGGGATCATCCCAACTCAGGGATCAAACCCACATCCCCTGTGTCTCGTGCATTAGAAGGTGAATTCTTTACCACTGAGCCACCTGGAATGGCCACGATTTCATGTTTAACTCACTTCCAAAATGTTATGAGTTTTACAACTTGATAAATAATAAAAAAAATAATAATTTCCAATGCAGTTGTCATTACAGAAATAACTAAGAAATCGTAGAATTTCATAAAATCTGAAAATATAAAAAAATATAATGCAAAGAATCCTTGTGAACCCACTCATAAAAGAAGCTTTCTCAAGGTAGCACATTGCATTAAAATTAAATAAATACTGTCCATCCAAATTTAAAAGGGATATCTTATCCAGTCCACACAAGTTCAATATATTACAGATAGTTTTTTAAAAAGTAGCTTTAATTCAGTATGACTTTATGGGCTTCCTGGGTGACTCAGTGGGTAAAGAATCCTCCTGCAATGCAGGAGACATGGGTCCTACCTTGGATTAGGAAGATCCCTGGAAAAGGGTATGGCAACCCACTCCAGTATTCTTGCCAGGAAAATCCCATGGACAGAGGAGTCTGGCAGGCTACAGACTGCCGGACTGTAGGGGTTGCAATGAATTGCAATGAATTGGTGGGGTTGCAATGAATTGGACATTACTGAAGTGGTGACTGAGCAAACACACACACACACACACACACACGCACGCACACACATATACACTATGATTTTATTCACTGTAAAAACATTAAAAAAAAAGTGACATCCATATTGAAATGGCTTCCCTCCGCGAATGACTTTTCTAACACCTGCTTTCACACTCAATAGAAATTGGCATATACTCTGATTGGTTGTCATATCAAATTCTAAACAGAGTCAATTCGGAAATAATCTCTAGGTTTTCAATCATTTTGTGTTTGAGAATGGTTTTAAACTGAAGTGATTATCATACATCTTAGTGGTTTGCAAAAGTTATTCAGTATGTTTGCTCAGTCACTCAGTTGTGTCCAACTCTTTGCAGTCCCCTGGACTGTAGCCCACCAGACTCCTCCATCTGTGGGATTTTCCAGGCAAGAATACTGGAGTGGGTTGACATTCCCTTCTCTGGGAGATTTTCCTAACTCAGGGATTGAACCTGCATCTCCTGCATTGGTAGGTGAATTCTTTATCACAGAGCCACCTGCAAAGCAACATTCTGCATGTGACTCAATCTATATTCTTCTTTAAGCACTACATTGCTTAGTGAAAATTACTGCAATGATAAATATAACATTTTTGTTATAATATATAACATTAGTGAACAATATAACATAGAGCAAAACAAACAAAAAAAGTAACGTATCTGTTTTCCCCACATTCCTTATCCACTTGCCCTCAAAAACAGCTAAATTCAGTGGGGGAGAATATCACAGGTAGGTTAATAACATACAAGAACTCCTGTTATGAGTAGTAAAATAGACATACATACCTATCCCTATTCAATTTCAAATGGATATTGAAGATTAGAATGAGAAGAAAATCCATGAGAAATTTTTGGGGAAAAAAAATACATAGTCCACAAATAGTTAAGGAAGGAATGATCAAAACAAAAGAGCATGTCTGTCCAAATACGCAAGGGAAGTGCTAAGTCAGAAAGATCTGTGGTGCATATGGTAGCCTGCTTTCACACTATAAATCTCCAAGTCCTTCATATACAGTATGTGTGCTCTGAGATGCCAAAGAGTGCATTAAGATATCTTGGCTCTAATTGGGGCCTCTGTAAATGTCAGCACATTTATCATGTTGCTCTGGCGCCACACTACTTAAAACCGCAGCAAAGGATTTATCTCCTTTGGGTTTGTGTTTGGATCCAAAGCTTCCCCCAAAATGTTTTCCCAAGTTTCTAGCTGTTCTTGATTTTAATTTAGTCTTAATCAACATAGGTGGCATTTTGGTCCCTCTTACAAAAATAAATTTAGATACAAAATTAATGAATGACTTATGAAATGTGAAGTCAGTTTATTAATGATCCTATCATTAAACAGTTATTTGGGTCAAAGGACAATGAGTAGGATGAAATTTGCCCAGAAGAAAGCATTAAAAATGAGCTACTTTCTAAAGAACATTCAATATTTGATTAGAAGCAGGACAAAATAAACCAACGAAGATATGGTGATCAGGGCCAAATGGGGAAAAATATACATGGTTATTTGCTAACTTTATAGGAAAGTCACTAAACAAAGCATGTGATGAGGGATCTACACAAAATACATTCTACACAACTTATGTTGATTTCAATAGGTTATCACTGGGATTATAAGATAACTCTTCATGGTGGTAAATCCTTTTTGCTTTGGGTATTTACATTACTGCTGAGGTCATTAAAATAAAAAATAATTAATATGAAGCATCATTATAGATTAACTCATTTAATACCTGCAAGTTTTCATCTCCTTACTGTGTTCCAGACTCCTCTAAAAGGCCAGCTTATAAAGAATGTGTATTATTCCTTCTGAATACAAAATTAAAGATGAATAATAAAAGGAAAATCTCTCTTGATTATCCATGATTGCTTTTTGTTCTTCTCACAGGAATACTTAGAAGTAAATATTAATGGACTTATCAATTCCCTTGACAGTTTTTGAGTAAATTTTCAAACAAATTGAAATCTTTTTCAGGACTCATTCTTTATTTGATAAAGTAAATACCACAAATTCTTAAAGGGAAGCAAAATAATTTTCAAAATTTTACTTTATTTGTGAGGCAGTTCATACATGTGCAATAGTCAGATCAAAATCATCTAAGATAGGATATAAGAAAGAAAGGAATACTATGATACACTTTATAAAAGTTCTAGAAATTCAACAAATTCAGAAGCAATATTACATCCTACATTTCCCTGCAGATGGGCAGCTGTATCATACAGAGGCTTATACAAATCAAATTCAGTAACAAGGAAACAGGAAACAGGGCAATGTGTTTATTTATAAACTGACATGTACTGAAGACCATCGTGTTGTTGGTTTATGTGGGCCATGCATGCTTCCAGTTTTTTTTTTTTTTTAAATAGGAAACACCACCAGCTGTTTTCTATAGTGCTTGACAAATTTGTTGACTAAAATAACTTCTTATAATCAAACATTGTTGCATGCACACCTTCACTGGGGCAAACTGAGCTCTGTGGAGTTTCTCCATGGAGAACCCAGCTTTTTTTCAATTCATCTGCCATAGTACTGGCCTGATCATACTACAAACCTTTTCACATGTGGTATTTTCTTCCTCATTCCAAGGAATAACCTGATGACAGCTATTGAGGACAGCCTTTTCCATTGTGTGTTTCAATCCTGGGTTGTCACACAAAACACAGAGCACCTCATTCACTTTAGATTTCATATAAATGATGAACAATTTTTCAGGATAAGTATATCTCAGGCAATACTCAGGACACTATGCAATACTTGGGACATACTTATACTAAAAAAGTATTCTTTGCTCATCTGAAGTTCAAATTTAACTGGGCACCCTATATTTTCATTGGCTATATCTGACAACTCTATTCAAGTTACTGCTTAGGCCATGTCCCTAGACTTCATTGACATTGACAAAAACCATGAAATACTTACTGGCTTTGTATCTGATGAAGCAAGCCTGACAGGCGGGGCTCCACACTTCTCACTCACTGTAACATGCTTTAAATACATTATTTTATTTTTATAGTATTAATGTTAAGCTGATTTTTTTTTTAAGAAAAAAGAATAGGTTTCCTTAATAGTGTCTTTTGCTGTCAAACCATCTCAATGTGAATTAGAAATGGAAAATGGGTGGCATCTTAAATTTCTTAAGGAGACATAAACCATAATTTAATTGTATGATAAAGCTGAAAGAAAGAGGTGGGAACTCCATGTGTGAGGAAGAAGTAAGATGAGGGGGAGGGGTGGAACTCAATTAAATAAACTTGTCAGAGGAATAATTAAATATACTCAATACAGAGTGATATTTTTCCAAACTTCAGAACATTCTTGAGCATAGCTAATGGAGACAGAATTCACTGATGAGAAGTTTTTCTGGCCCACTGCATGAGTTATTCTTGAATGTTTAACAGCTAGAAAACGATTATTCATGGGTTATCAGCAGAGTTGTACCCCCACATAAGAGTAATTAACAGAGTCCTATTTTGCCTCTCAATCTGCAAGCATTTCCAATGCATCTCTGGAGTTTTAAAGCAAAGTTAACCTCCCTTGTTATGTAACGTGTGTCTTTTTTTTTTTAATTCATCTTTGACCTTTGCTAGCACATTCTGTTCTAAATCTATTGCTTCCTGTGATGACCTATAGGGCTGGAATGGTAGGGGGGTGTGGCATGAGAGGAAGGCACAAGAAGAAGGGATATATGTATGCTTATAACTGATTCACACTGTTGTCCAGCAGAAATCAACACAACACTAAAACAATGATCCTCTAATTAAAAATTTTAAAATAAAATGTTAAAAAAAAAAACCCATTGCTTCTACTACTTAAATACAATGCAAATGTTGAAAATAATATTCTGCGCTTACTATGCATATTCATGCCGTGTGATGAGTCACTACTATGATTTTGATTTGCCCGTCATGGTCCGTGTTTTGCATTTTCCCAGAAGGATAGTGGGAAAAAAGAAAAAGCTTTAAGTGATCCCCTTTGCCTCTCTTGCTTGTTTCCCTCTTATTATGAACATGGCACAGCGTAATCATTTTCTGGAATGTTTTCATTTAGCAGAGCATTGTGCTGTGGACATCCTGACATGTTCCAGGGCGGATTTTGTGTATCTCTTGCCTCCTCCCCTCTGCACGCTATGCAGATGTTCTGCTGGTGGTTACTGCGTGACTAAGTTTCGAGTCTACGTGTTGTCTTAAACTGTGAAAAATAGGAACATAGTTTTAATAAGGTTGGCTTTTAATAGCAATAGCAAGACTAAAATTTTATTTATCTAGTAAGGTACATTATGCCCAGAGTCTATAATCTCTTAGAAATGCTAATCAAAAGGCATGTTAAAATGTTTAAAAATCCCAGGCAAGTCAAATAAATGCCAAATGCTTCCTTCAGTGGAGCAAACCTGGTAAGTGGGGTATGCCTTCCTCAGTGGTCAACCTCGTGGCCCCCAGGAACAAACTCAGTGACATCTGCAGTATAACAAATACTATGGTTTAAAATATTAGCATAGAGTAGGTTATTTTACTCATCAACAATTTATTAACTACAAGAGCAATTTATATATGCTCAAATCAGTGAACAAAACAGACGACAATTTCTGCTTTCCGGAAGTTTAAGTTCTTTCAGCCATATACATGAACTCAGGAGAGTGGCTACATATACAAATGAACTCAGGAGAGTGGCTAGCTTTCTGACTAGCCTGTTGACCCTTTGAGGCTGAATCTCTTCACCTTCATTGCCAGGAACAGAGCCTGAAACAAACGAAGGATCCTATGTACATTCAGTGAATTCACCTAAACATCAAGAAACAATATTCATGTGTGTGTGCTCAGTCGCTAAGTCATATCTGACTCTGTGATTCCATGGACTGTAGCCTGCCAGCCCACTTTGTCAATGTGAGTCTCCAGACAAGATTACTGGAGAAGGTTGCCATTTCCTTTCCAAGGGATCTTTCTGACCTGGGTATCGAACTCACATTTTCTGCATTGGGAGGTGAGTTGTTTACCACTGAGCCACCAGGGAAACTCTAGGAAACAATACCATACAAATACAAATCTCAGCCTATTTTTATCTTCTTCCCATGTGTATCTTATTGCCTTTGTTACTTAAATACATAGATTTAAAATATTAGCAATATTCTCTGAGTCTCATGCACCTTATCTATAAAAATTTGATCATGAAAATGCCTTCTATCAAAGACTTTGAGTATTATTGTTCATATCACTGATGGCTCCTGGTGATATTTTATAATATTGATAATACCAAATATTGTCAATCTGACAATATTCAAATTCACATATGCAAGAATGCTTTCATTCTCTAAGAATATTAGACAACAAAATACCCATGTTCCAGGAGATAAATAGGAGCAAAGTATCAGGGCTGTTAAACACACATAACAATTAAAGTATCTCTTTTATGTAAGACATAGAGTGCCTTTCACGTAGTGTGATAACAGAGGAAATAACTTGGTCACAGTCACCATTTCTGGAAACACAACTCAGAGTAAAAATATAAAAGAATGTATCATCTTTGGTGAGAGAGGACAATACAATTTTAGTCCTAGGATAAATATGAGAAAGAAGAATCAAATGATAAAATGAGGGTGGTAACCATGTGCAGAACCTATTCACACTGGATAGTGAATATTTCCTTGAGTTTAAACATATTTTTGGCCCCAGAAGCAGAATTCATCTAAATGAAAACCATTGTAATGGCTGGTTCCATATAACAAGTGTAATGTGTCCTGGCAGGTTGCCTATAGTAACAGTGGTTGCCTAATCTAGTTACGGTGAATTTTAATGTATGCTTTCACCAACCCTGCTATGTAGGAGCAAGCTGCTTAAACAAAGACATTGTTGTTTTAGTATTATCATTCTTGGATTATTGTAGCTGAATATAATATAAGTTAGTCTTGAAGTGCAATAGGCTTTTACAAAATATCGAATAGAGATTTGGGAAGTTTTGAAGCGGATGAAGGTCCGAGGAGTTTGTAATGGTTTTGACAGCATTTAGGGACTAAAGAGCTAATGTTTACAACAAAGAAGACATTTGTTAGTAAAATCAGAAGAAAATATAGTAGAATATACAACTGAAATTGCATTTTAGCAAAGTCACAAATTTATAATATAATGTGTCAATTCCAAATGATCCCTTCTGAAGACTAGGTCTTCATTAAAATTGTACGTAAATGTAGGAAAGTAATTTTGAGGCATTCACTGAATTGAGATGCTGCTTGTATATACAGAGCTTTTATTGACAATGCTAGTAATGTGAAGATATAAAAAGCAACATGCACTTTCAGTAATACAGGAAGAGAAGGAACTACTCTGTCAATAACCAGTGTGAGGAAGGAAGCTGATCCAAACTTCAGAGGCTTTGAAACTGCATAGGAATTAGCTTTCTCAGGTTGGTCATTCCATTGTTCACTTACTAGACAGCCTTGAGAGCTTAATAATTAACCACAGAGGCTATTTATAGAATTTTAAAAAGTGGTCATTCCTGAGCGATCTGGGCCATTTATCCTACTGCTCTGAGAGTTGACAAGGTCACGCAGAATTCCCGTGTGAAGAGACACTAACCTCAAGGTCCAAATTCCCCAGGTTGGAGAGAAGCTACGCTGGCATGAGAAAGTGATAAAAAAGCAGCCTGGACAGTTTATCTTCCCCAGATCCTCCAAAACCTCCCTTTGAAGGCTTTTTTACCTAGGTGCAATTCCAATCCCCTTCCATTAACACCACGGCTTGATTATCTCCACAGCTTCTAATAGGGTTAAGTGAATTTACCTCAGTGTTCTGAAAGAAAACCAGACTCCTAAAGTTGCTAATATACACTCACTCACTCATGACCAGGTCACACATCCACTCCCTTATAAATTTTACTGGGGTTCTTCGTTTTACGCACAATCCCTCCTCTCCACTTTAAGCCATCTACTACACTCTGAGCGCCTCTTCGTTGTGTAATAGTGAACATCTGTGACAGCGTCTTTGCCAAAATAAATAAAATTAAGCAGATGATTCTGTGGGGTTATGCTAAACAATTTTTTAAACAGGTTCAGATTTCCTTCTAAGGGAGTACAAAATGTCTCCATATGCTGGTTCTTGTTTATCCGTGTGTGTGAAAGAGAGAGAGTTGCAAAGCTAAGAACTGAGGGAAAGATCGTAACTGTAGAGTCATCAAAATCTCATTAACGCAGCTTTATATTTTTTTAATTAACAACGTTTTCAATACAAACCAGGGGCCCTGCTTTCTCATTAAAAGACTTTCAACATATACTGTCTAGAATGTTATTTTTTCTGTCAGTAAGATGAAAGCCAGCCTGTTTTTGGCATCAAACCTGTTCCTCCTTGTTATCAGTTTTGCTCCTGGCTATAGTGTGGCCCTTTTATTCTCTTGCAATTCTTCTTTTCTGGATTTACATGTGCAAAACAAACTGAACAAACACCAAGAAAGGCCAACAAAAGGTTGACTCTTTCCATTGCATCACAGATGTGAAGCAATCAAGGTGGACGTGTTGACTAATTCATTATGGTTAGGAACAGTTTTGTCTGATATTTGTTAACGCCAAGTTTCTTTGTTTTTTTTTTTTTTTTATTCAAGATACATCTTTTCTTCACCTTCTTCTTTCAAATTGCCCGTGTCCTTTGGCTTTAGATGTGTTTGTTACTCATTAGCAGCATATGTAGTTAGACTTTTACTACCCTATCAGGTCTGTAGAGTATTGCCCTGAATAGGATCATTTGTTCCATTTTCCTTGAGTGTAATTACTGGTTTATTTATGCTTTAAATCTCCCATCTTAATTGGTGTCTTCTGTGTCTCCCAACTGCTGTGTGTTGATTTTTCTCTCCTCCCATCCTTTCCTTTGTGCTATTCTTGTTTTTATTTTTTCCTCTTCTGCCAGATCCCTTCTCCTTTCCTGATGTATAGATTGGTGTTGATTGCCTGAACTTAATCTTTTTCAACCACAAAAGGTTATTTGCTATTGCTTTATAAGTGAATATTTATTTAAATCAGTTTTTCTCTACAGAGGCTATTTGCCTCCCAGAGAACATTTGTCACTGTCTCATGATGGTTACTGATTGTCATAACAGAGGTGTTGGTAGACATAAGAGATACTCCTGGCTGGCATCTTGCAGGTAGAGAACAAAGATAGTGCCAATCATCTTCTAATGAACAGAGCAACTCCTCCCAACAAAGAATGTCCAACTCAAAATGTCAGGAGTGCTGATGTTGAGAGCCCCTGACTCCGGTTTACCCACATTTACTTTTTGCTTTGCTCTTTTCTTATTTCTCAAACTCTCCATCTGAGCTCACTATCCTACCCAAGATAAGTCTCCTCTACCTGAGGTCAGGGTCTATGCTAACCAACTCAGTATTTGTTGTTTTCCCTTTTTCTCTCCATTTTTATTTACTCTGTATTCTTTTATTAATAACCATTTTTAATTGAAGTATAGTCCCTATACAATGTTGGATTATTTTCGCATGTATAACAAAGTGATTCAGTTGCATATGTATTAATACATATATTTTCTTTTTCAGATTCTTTTCCATTGTAGGCTATTACAAGATACTGAATACATTCCCTGTGGTGTACAATAGATCCTTGTTGTTTACTTTATACAAGGTAGAGTGTGTGTGTTAAGCTCCTAATTTATCTCTTCTCCTCCAGCCCCACTTTCCCCTTTTTAAAACTCTGCAGCCTAGATTGAGACTTGAATGCAGATTCTTCTAGTGGAGATCACACCTGGTCTCAGGACTTGATGAAGCTCAAGTTTTTGATATCTCATCACAGAAAGAATTCAGTAAGAGGCAGAGTGATAAGTAAGAAATGAGAAACAAAATCCACAGACAAGTGTGGGCCACGTCAGAAGGTAAGTGTGGCCCCAGAGTATGGGCTTGTCAGTTTTTGTATGGGTGAGTAATTTTAAAAGCTAACGACTGAGAGGAACATTCAGCTATTTTGGGGAAACAGTGGCGATATCCAGAAATTGGGCCACTGTTCAGGTTTGGACCTTTATGGTTGGCCTTGGAACTAGCATAGCACCTGTAGATGTCTCATTTAGCCTTCCGATACGTTACAGTGAGTGCAGACTGAGGCTCGAGTTCTAGTGGAGTCGACTTGGACCACCATCTTGGGCCTTTTGGTTCTAATCAGTTTATGTCCTGTACTCGGGCTGTGTCATTCTTTTAAAGGTTGTGCCCTTCCCCCTTCCTTTTTCACTTTGATAAACATAAGTTTGCTTTCTTATGTTAACAACACAAGAGACAACTCTACACATGGACATCACCTAGTGTTCAATACCCAAGTCAGATTGATTATATTCCTTGCAGTTGAAGATGGAGAAGGTCTATACAACCAACAAAAACAAGACTGGGAGCTGACTATGTCTCAGATCATGATTCCTTATTGCCAAATTCAGGCTTTAATTGACGAAAGTAGGGAAAACTACTAGACCATTCAGGTATGACCTAAATCAAATGCCTTAAGATTATACAGTGGAAATGACAAGTAGATTCAAAGGATTAGATCTGATAGACAGAGTACCTGAAGAACTATGGACAGAGGTTCATGACATTGTACAGGAAGCAGGGATCAACACCATCCCCAAGGCAAAATGGTTGTCTGAGGAGGCCTTACAAATAGCTGTGAAAAGAAGAGAAGTGAAAGGCAAAGGAGAAAAGGAAAGATATATCCATCTGAATGCAGAGTTCCAAAGAATAGTATGGACAGCTAAGAAAGCCTTCCTCAGTGATCAATGCAAAGAAATGGAGGAAAACAATAGAATGCGAAAGACTAGAGATCTATTCAAGGAAATTAGAAATACCAAGGGAAATTTTCATGCAAAAATGGGCTCAATAAAGGACAGAAGTTGTATGGACCTAACAGAAGCAGAAGATACTAAGAAGAGGCAGCAAGAATACACAGAAGAACTAAACAAAAAAGAACTTCATGACCCAGATAACCACAATGGTGTGACCACTCACCTAGAGCCAGACATCCTGGAATGTGAAATCAAGTGCGCCTTAGGAAGGATCACTATGAACAAAGCTAGTGGAGGAGATGGAATTCCAGTTGAGCTATTTCAAATCCTAAAAGATGATGCTGTGAAAGTGCTGCACTCAGTATGCTAACAAGTTTGGAAAACTCAGCAGTGGCCACAGGACTGGAAAAGGTCAGTTTTCATTCTAATCCCAAAGAAGGCAATGCCAAAGAATGTTCACACTACTACACAATTGCGCTCATCTCACATGCTAGCCAAGTAGTGCTCAAAATTCTACAAGCTAGGCTTCAATAGTATGTAAATCAAGAACTTCCAGATGTTCAAGCTGGATTTATAAAAGGCAGAGGAACCAGAGATCAACTTGCCAACATCTGTCAGATCACAGAAAAAGCAAGAGAGTTCCAGAAAAACATCTACTTCTGCTTTATTGACTACACCAAAGTCTTTGACTATGTAGATCACAACAAACTGGAAAATGTTTAAAGACATGGGAATACCAGACCACCTTACTTGCCTCCTGAGAAATCTATATGCAGGTCAAGAAGCAACAATTAGAACCAAATATGGAAAAATGAACTGGTTCCAAATTGGAAAAGGAGTATGTCAAGGCTGTATATGGCCACCATGCATATTTAACTTATATGCAGAGTACATCATGTGAAATGCCAGGCTGGATGAAGCACAAACTGGTATCAAGATTGCTGGGAGAAATATCAATAGCCTCAGATATGCAGATGACACCACCCTTATGGCAGAAAGTAAAGAGAAACTAAAGAGCCTCTTGATGAAAGTGAAAGAGGAGAGTGAAAAAGTTGACTTAAAACTCAACTTTCAAAAAACAAAGATTATGGTGTCCAGTCCCATCACTTCACGGCAAAAAGACAGGGAAACAATGGAAACAGTGACCGACTATTTTCTTGGGCTTGAAAATCACTGCAGATGGTGACTGCAGCCATGAAATTAAAAGACACTCTCTGTTTGAAAGAAAAGTTATGACCAACCTAGACAGCATATTAAAAAGCAGAGACATTATTTTGCCCACAAAGGTCCATATAGCCAAAGCTATGGGTTTTCCACTAGTCACGTATGTATGTGAAAGTTGGACCATAAAGGTAGCTAAGCACTGAAGAATTGATGCTTTTGAACTGTGGTGTTGGGGAAGACTCTTGAGAGTCCCTTGGACTGCAAGGAGATCCAACCAGTCCATCCTAAAGGAAATCAGTCCTGAGCGTTCGTTGGAAGGACTGATGCTGAAGCTGAAGCTCCACTGCTTTGGCCACCTGATGCGAAGAACTGACTCACTGGAAAAGACCCTGATGCTGAGCAAGGTTGAAGGCAGGAGGAGAAGGGGATGACAAAGGATGAGATGGTCGGATAGCATCACTGACTTGATGGACATCAGTTTGAGCAAGCTCTGGGAGTTGGTGATAGACAGGGAAGCTTGGTGTGCTGCAGTTCATGGGGTTGCAAAGAGTCAGGTATGACTGAGTGGCTGAACTGAACTGAACTGAAGTTTGCTTTCTATAGCTATAAGTCTATTTCTGTTTTGTAAATGAGTTTATTTGTATCACTTTTTTAGATTCCGCATATAAGTGATATCATGTAATATCTGTCTTCTGTCTAATTTACCTGACTTAATGTGATAATCTCTAGGACCATCCATGTTTATTTACTCATTATTCTTGAAATTTATTTTACAAAATATGGAATTCTGGAATAAAAGATTTATTTCATTCTTACTGTGTTTGTTGAAAAATAATCTGACAATCTATACCAGGCATTCATTTGAAAGGAACCTGCCCTTTCATCTCTGTGTATTTTGAAGATCTTCCTTTTGCTGTTCATGCCCAGCTATGCTTGTTTGATGTATTTCAGTGTGGATTTCTTATTATTTACTCTGATGTGAGTTCACTGGCATTTTGAATCTATGGATGGTATATTTCATCACTTCTGTGAAATTCTTAATTAGAACATCTCCAAATTTTGCATCTATTTCATTTGCTTTCCATTCTTCTTCTTGAGCTATGATTAAACATATGTTAAAACTTATTGACAGCCACCATATATCTTTTCCATATTTATCTTTTTGGCTCCATGTACAGTTTTTTTTCAGAAGACTCCTGAAAATCCTTTGGGCATAAAGGAGATCAAACCAGTCAATCTTAAGGGAGATCAACTCTGAATATTCACTGGAAGGACTGACCCTGAAGCTGAAGTCCCAGTATTTTGGTCATCTGATGCAAACAGATAACTCATTGGAAGAGTCCCTGATGGTGGAAAAGATCGAGGGCAGAAGGAAAAGAGGGCATCAGAGGATCAGATGGCTGGGTGGCATCACTGATGCAATGAACATGAACTTAGGCAAACTCTGGGAGACGGTGAGGGACAGGGAAGTCTAGAGTGCTGCAGTCCATGGGGTAGCAAAGAGTCGGACACCACTGGGCAACTGAACAACAACATGCCATTTTGGGCAATTATTTTTGCTTAAATCCTAGATTACTAATTATCTCTTCAATTGTGCTTGCTGATATTGCTTATAGTCGCTGTATTTGAAACCTGTGTGGGCCTGTTTTTGCTGCTTCTTTTTTTCTTTTTCTGTTATTGCTTATCATGATGCTTTATTTCTTGTGTACTTGGTTATTTTAGAAGGATACACTCAGTTTGAAAAAATCGTGGGCCTCTTTAAGGATTAGATGAAGTTGGTTTCCTCTATAGGACTTGGCTTTTCTCCTGAGGACACTGTCAGTCTGAAAACTTTTCAAGTTTATAGTCTGAGGACATTGGAAACACTCAATCCCAGGATGGGATAACAAATTCACAGATACTATTTTTTCACCTCCCCCCACCCCTTTTTTTAAATCATCTATGCTTAATTTAGAACCAAGGAAGACTTCCTTTAAGTCGACAAGAAGTTGAAGTTTGGTGGCAATTTGCTTCAGGTCATGATAACTCTGCATGTGCAACATTTTAAAGACCCAGCTTAATTGTTTTTAATACATTTCCCACCTTTATGAGCCAAGGGCCTTGACTTTGTCCCTCTTTCTGTTCTAGGTCACCAAATACGCAGGCCAGATCTGCTACACTTGGACCAAAAATTGCTTTATACCTACGTGTCCTTTTCCCATATATGAATTCTTGCTTTCCTTAGAATTTTGTCCCAGTAGTTCTTCACTGACTCCTCATCTATCAATACTTCAAAAAACACATCTTGAAAATATTTTCCTCTGGATTGTTAATGGTTTTGCAAAACAATTTACCAAAATTGCTAATCATTATTCAAGTAACTTTTTAAAATATATTTTATATACAATGTTCAGGGAATATCGAAAGCTTGTCTGTTATCCAAACAACATCTGTTTTGTCTCCTGCATTGGCAGGTGGGTTCTTTACCAATAGTGCCAACGGGGAAGCCCAATGTCTAAAGCTTCTCTGTGATTCATAATTTCTCATGTTCTTGACATAAAGTCATTGTTTGATGTATTAAGATGTTAGCAATCGAATGGGTGATTTTTTATGACTTAAGAGTTATTATGCCAACTAAATGACAACATATGGAAATTGCTGTCCACCTGAATATATTAACCATACATTGCCACAACTAAAATGTTAATTTCTCACTTAGTGAAGAATGTTAATTTCAGTTAGATTGTGATGTAAAAATAATAGCTATTATAGAGTTAGTGCTTGACCTGATCCAGACATCTTATTTAATCATCACACATTAGGAGGTAAGTCATTTTACAGAAGCAAAAAAAAAAAAAAAAAAGAAAGTGGGAGAATAGAGAGGTTAAGCAACTTGCCTAAAATCACATAGATTGTAAGTGATAAAAGCAAGATTAGCCCCAAGATTCTGACTCTTGACTCCATTCTCTTCAGTGTATAAAATGAGTTTATTTCCATGTGTTTCCTTCTATAGAATTAATTTTATTAGCTTATGTGAAACTGGTAGACCATGCTGCCAATGACAATAGCTTTTCATATTCCTGGAAAACCTAATAAATGTAACTTTTAAAAAAAAATTTTGTCCTGGAAGAGTACTTGCGATGGAAAAAGACCACTCTCTTTAAAATTTAGAAGTCTCCAAAGTCTTTATTTAACTTTACATCCATAATCAGGAAAGTATATAGTAAGATCACTAAAGTAGTATAAAATCAAATCTTACAGTTATGATAATATAAATGATTGCTCATCTAGATTTAAGTTTCATGATTGATTGGCAGAGTTTTGTGTTAAGACTGTGATGTATATAAAACATTCAGGACTTCAAAACCATTGTTTTGCGGAAGAACTCTTATCAAGCAGAATTAAACCTCTCCCTATAAAGAGAAAGATTTTTGAGAAACCAGTTCAATAAATATAGTTACATAAGGGAAGCATAGATAAATTGATATAAATTCCAGCCAGGAAAAAAAAATGCATAATATTAATAGTTGCAATAATGATTTTATTTCTCATTTGTATATATAAATAAAACAATCCCTAGAGGGTTCAAATCAATTAAAAATCATGTGCATGTGTAAAAAATGATTTTTTTATTCAAGAATTTAGCATCTATTAAAAAAAAAAAAAACTTTGGTACTTTAAAGGATAAAAAAAAAAAGGGTAAAGGAAATACAAAAGTTTAATCAAATTTTCCAAACTTTCCCCCAAATCCTCAAATACCACGCATTTGAATTAGTTCCTGCCATTTGACTGATGAGTGGTTTGGAACTGTTTTGAAATCAAGTGCTGTCAACATACTCATTAATTTCCTAAGAATTGGTCAATAGTTTACTTTCCTTTTTAACAACACATTAATAAAGTTGACTGAAAGAAACTGGATTGAAATTGTGTTGATTGAATTAATTGTTATTTGTTTTCCTTGAAACTTTATGGGTATAAGTAATCCAGAAAGAGGTAATCAGTTACTGTTTTCCCCAGTTGAACTAAATTTAAATATAACTTTTAAACTTTCCTTTTTTGACAACATTCTACCACATCAAAATCTCTGATGAATATATTTATTTTCCTTTAGTTATGGAATTTTCTTTTTTGACTTTACCAGCTTCTAGATGGTATATTCATTTTAAAAATCAAAATAAACTCTGAAGGAAAACTAGGAATATGAAACCCAGTTTTATTAAAAACTGTAACATAGAGTCATGTTTCATTCTAGAAAATATAATATCCAGTACTTTTGAGTTTCTAGAGGAAAAATAAATCACAAAGTGTCTACATTTACTTTGAAAGGCTAAAAACACTGGGTGATAATTTAAATAATCTCAAAAGGGGTTTAATTGTATTGAAAGCTTTCTAATATTAAGAACATCTAGGATTTTTGTTGTTGCTTTCACTTTTTAGTTTCTTTCTCAAAAAAATAAAAAGGAACTTACTGGAGATTTAGGTTCATTTCCAATGGAGGCTTCATTATTTTGTGGCAACTGGAAAATGGATAACTAAGTTTCTATGAAATCTGTTGAAATATAATTTCTGTAGCTTTATGGAGGTAAAAAATAATATATAATATCCAGATTCTAAATGTAAGATTAAGAATGTTGTATCAGTTCAGTTCAGTCGCCCAGTCATGTCCGACTCTGCGACCCCATGAACCGCAGCACGCCAGGCCTCCCTGTCCATCACCACCTCCTGGAGTCCACCCAAACCCATGTCCATTGAGTTGGTGATGCCGTCCAACCATCTCATCCTCTGTCATCCCCTTTCCTCCTGCCCTCAATCTTTCCCAGCATCAGGGTCTTTTCAAATTAGTCAGCTCTTCCCATCAGGTGGCCAAAGGATTGGAGTTTCAGCTTCAGCATCAGTCCTTCCAGTGAACACCGAGGAATGATCTTTAGGATGGACTGGTTGGATCTCCTTGCAGTCCAAGAGACTCTCAATCGTCTTCTCCAATACCACAGCTCAAAAGCATCAATTCTTCAGCACTCAGCTTTCTTTATAATCCAACTCTCACATCCATACATGACTACTGGAAAAACCATAGCCTTGACTAGATGGACCTTTGTTGACAAAATAATGTCTCTGCTTTTTAATAAGCTGTCTAGGTTGATCATAATTTTCCTTCCAAGGAGTAAGCATCTTTTAGTTTCATGGCTACAGTCACCATCTGCAGTGAGTTTGTACCAGTATGACTTTTGTTGTTAGACCCCATGAAGTAGGTGGGCTGTAACCCATCTGAATCTCAAAGACTCTGCTTCTATAGAATCAGAGTGGGCATATGAACATCTTTGCACTTCCCCCCTATATTCGCAACTTCATACTTACCTAATATGTTATGAAGAGACAAGGTACAGAAGTATAAACCTTAGGAAAATTCCCCACAGAAAGAAATGGTTTTTTATTCCTTGGCTAGAGCAGCTGGTCCTAACTACCCCTTACTAGCCTCTTGACAATTGATAACTCTCTGTTCCTGCTGACAATCACTTGAGATTTTCTGTCATTCTCACACTTTTGTTGGATCATGGAGAAAGCAAGGAAATTCCGGAAAAAAAACATATATTTCTGCTTCTGGGAGTACTGCTTCTGAGAGTACCAGAGCACCTTATCTAAGAAAACCTCACCTTACCTGAGAAAACTCACCTTCCCTGAGAAACCTGTATGCAAGTCAAGAAACAAGTTGAACCTGCATGGAAAAAGGACTGGTTCAAAATTGGGAAAGGAGTACCACAAGGCTATATATTGTCACTTGGCTTACTTAACTTCTATGCAGAGTACATCATGCAAAATGGCAGGCTGGATGAATAGTAATAATTAAGGCTGATGTGAGAAACATCCACAACCTCAGTTATGCTAATGATACCACTCTAATGGCAGAAAGAGGAACAAAAGAGCATCTTGATGAGGGTGAAAAAGGGAAGTGAAAAAGCTATCTTAAAACTCAACATTCAAAAAACTAAGATTATGGCATCCAGTCCCATCACTTCATGGCAAATAGAAGGGGGAAAAGTGGAAGAAGTGACAGATTTTATTTTCTTTGGCTCCAAAACTATGGCAGACTGTGACTGCAGCCATGAAATTAAAAGACACTAGCTCCTTGGAAGAATTATGAGAAACTTAGACAGTATATTAAAAAGCAGAGACATCACTTTGCTGACAGTAGTCATGTATGGTTGTGAAAAGAAGGCTGATCACCAAAGAACTGATGCTTTTAAATTGTGGCTCTGGAGAAGACTCTTAAAACTCCCTTGGACTGCAAGGAGATCAAAGCAGTCAGTCCTAGAGGAAATCAACCCTGAATACTCACTGGAAGAACTGTTCCTCTGAAGCTCCAATACTTTGGCCACCTCATGCGAAGAGACAACTCATTGGAAAAGACCTTGATGCTGGGAAAGATTGAGGGCAGGAGGAGAAGGGGGCAGCAGAGGATGAAATGATTAGATACCATCACCAACTCAATGGACATGAATTTGAGAAAACTGTGGGAGACAGTGGAGGACAAAGGAACCGGTGTGCTGCAGTCCGTGGGGTTGCAAAGAGTCAGACACGACTTAGCAACTGAACAACAACAACAATCATTCTCACACTGACCAATAATCTCAATATCCTTCACAGCCATCTTTGATAGCCTTCTTCTTAACCTTAAATTCAGTTTCAGTCTTTTTAAGCCATCACATTTGTTGCTATCAAACATATTTCTATAATATTGCATAATGAGAGATGAATAGGGATCAACAGTGACAGAAATAGTAAATCTCCCAGGTCAAAAAAAGATATGAATGTCAAGCAAAGTTGTTTTAAGGCAGGGTGAAAGTTATCTTTTAAACTTTCTGAATATAATGTGTTGGCAGGATAAACAGGAAAACACTAGACATTCAGAATGTACTCCAAAAAGATGGTTAAGGAATAAAAATATGAATTTTTAAATTTATACAGCATGCTCAATTACCTTCATTCAGGGGTACACAATGCTGATAATTCTGGTTATTTCATATAGAACAAATCTCAAAATCCTGACTAATAAAGATGTACTTATCTAATGCTTACTTAAACTTTACTCCCTTCATCCAGTTCTTTCAGTATTCCAAGTTGTTACTTATGCCAGGGACATAGCCACACTGGAAAAATCTCCTTCACTGATTGCTTTTTCCCCAAATTTATTAAAATACTCTATAGGATACACCCATAGTGTACTTGTTCAAGTAATAGAAGCCCACTACGTTATCAGGAAAGCTAAGAATACAAAATGTGCATATTTACATATGCATGCATATGTACATATATGTGCATGTAAATCATACCTCATTTAATAAAAACTTAGGAGTTACTGTCAGGCATATCATCTGGAAAGGCATTCTAAGAAAGAACATAATCATTAAGTTTAAGTTTAATTAGGTCCCATTTGTTTATTTTTGCTTTTATTTTCAATATTCTGGGAGGTGGGTCATAGAGGATTCTGCTGTGATTCATGTCGGAGAGTGTTTTGCCTATGTTCTCCTCTAGGAGTTTTATAGTTTCTGGTCTTACATTTAGATCTTTAATCCATTTTGAGTTTATTTTTGTGTATGGTGTTAGAAAGTGTTCTAGTTTCATTCTTTTACAAGTGGTTGACTAGTTTTCCCAGCACCACTTGTTAAAGAGGTTGTCTTTTTTTACATTGTATATTCTTGCCTCCTTTGTTGAAGATAAGGTGTCCATAGGTTCATGGATTTATCTCTGGGCTTTCTATTCTGTTCCATTGATCTATATTTCTGTCTTTGTGCCAGTACCATACTGTCTTGATGACTGTGGCTTTGTAGTATAGTCTGAAGTTGGGCAGGTTGATTCCTCCAGTTCCGTTCTTCTTTCTCAAGATTACTTTAGCTATTCGAGGTTTTTTGTATTTCCATACAAATTGTGAAATTATTTGTTCTAGTTCTGTGAAAAATACCGTTGGTAGCTTAATAGGGATTGCATCGAATCTATAGATTTCTTTGGGTAGTATAGCCATTTTGACAATATTGATTCTTCCAATCCATGAACACGGTATATTTCTCCATCTGTTTGTGTCCTCTTTGATTCCTTTCATCAGTGTTTTCTACGTATAGGTCTTTTGTTTCTTTAGGTAGATATACTCCTAAGTATTTTATTCTTTTTGCTGCAGTGGTGAATGGTATTGTTTCCTTAATTTCTCTTTCTGTTTTCTCATTGTTAGTGTATAGGAATGCAAGGGATTTCTGTGTGTTAGTTTTATATCCTGCAACTTTACTATATTCATTGATGAGCTCTAGTAATTTTCTGGTAGAGTCTTTAGGGTTTTCTATGTAGAGGATCATATTATCTGCACTTAAAAGCTTTTGCACAACAAAGGAAACTATAAGCATGGTGAAAAGACAGCCCTCACATTGGGAGAAAATAATAGCAAACGAAGCAACAGACAAAGGATTAATCTCAAAAATATATAAGCAACTCCTGAAGCTCAATTCCAGAAAAATAAATGACCCAATCAATAAATGGGCCAAAGAACTAAACAGATATTTCTCCAAAGAAGACATACAGATGGCTAACAAACACATGAAAAGATGCTCAACATCACTCATTATTAGAGAAATGCAAATCAAAACCACAATGAGGTACCATGACACGCCAGTCAGGATGGCTGCTATCCAAAAGTCTACAAGCAATAAATGCTAGAGAGGGTGTGGAGAAAAGGGAACCCTATTACACTGTTGGTGGGAATGCAAAGTAGTACAGCCACTATGGAGAACAGTGTGGAGATTCCTTAAAAAACTGGAAATAGAACTGCCATATGACCCAGCAATACCACTTCTGGGCATACACACCGAGGAAACCAGATCTGAAAGAGACTCATGCACCCCAATCTCCATCACAGCACTGTTTATAATAACCAGGACATGGAAGCAACCTAGATGCCCATCAGCAGATGAATGGATAAGAAAGCTGTGGTACATATACACCATGGAATATTACTCAGCCATTAAAAAGAATTCATTTGAATCAGTTCTAATGAGATGGATGAAACTGGAGCCCATTATACAGAGTGAAGTAAGCCAGAAAGATAAAGACTAATACAGTATACTAATGCATATATATGGAATTTTAAAAGATGGTAACGATAACCCTATATGCAAAACAGAAAAAGAGACACAGATGTACAGAACAGACTTTTGGACCCTGTGGGAAAAGGCGAGGGTGGGATGTTTAGAGAGAACAGCATCGAAACATGTATATTATCTAGGGTGAAACAGATCACCAGCCCAGGCTGGATGCATGAGACAAGTGCTCGGGCCTGGTGCACTGGGAAGACCCAGAGGAATCGGGTGGAGAGGGAGGTGGGAGGGGGGGATCGGGATGGGGAATACATGTAAATCCATGGCTGATTCATGTCAATGTATGACAAAAACCACTACAATATTGTAAAGTAATTCACCTCCAACGAATAAAAATAAATGGAAAAAAAAAAAAAAAAAAGATCATCAAAAAAAAAAAAAATATTCAGTTTAGATACAAGTTCAAATCCACAGCTTGCATTCACTAATACTTTTGGTGAAAGGCAATAGGTAGTAAAGATGTCTCCTATATCTATATTTATTTGTTAATGTGTTTAATAATTTTATTGGGGTATAGTTGATTTGCAACGTTGTCTTAGTTCCAGGTGTCCAGCAAAGTGAATCAGTTATACATATATATATATATATATATATACACTATCCACTCTTTTTTAGATTCCTTTCCCATATAAGTCATCACGTAGTATTGAGAAGAGTTCTCTGTGCTATACAATTTGTCCTTTTTAGCTACCTATTTTATATATAGTAGTGTGTGTATATCAATCTCCAAATTTATCCCTCCACCGTTTTCCCCCTGGTGTCCATAAGTTTGTCTTCTACATCTGTGACTCTATTTCTGCTTTGTGAATAAGTTCACTTGTATCATTTTTTTAGGTTCCACACATAAGTGATATGATATTTGTCTTTCTCTATCTGACTTACTTCTCTCAGTGTGACAATCTCTAGATGCACTCATGTTGTTGCGGTCGGCATTACTCATTCCCTTTTATGGCTGAAAAGGTTTTTCCAGTGGTCACATATGGATGTGAGAGTTGGACTATAAAGCAAGCTGAGCACCAAAGAAATGATGCTCTTGAACTGTGGTGTTGGAGAAGACTCTTTAGAGTCCCTTGGACTGCAAGGAGATCCAACCAATCAATCCTAGAGAAAATTAGTCTTGAATATTCGTGGGAAGGACTGATGTTGAAGTTGAAACTTCAATACTTTGGCCACCTGATGCAAAGAACTGACTCATTTGAAAAGACCCTGATGCTGGGAAAGATTGAAGGCAGAAGAAGAAGGGGACAACAGAGGATGAGATGGCTGGATGGCATCACCAACTCAATGCACATGAGTTTAAGTAAGCTCCGGGAGTTGGTGATGGACGGGGAAGTCAGGTGTGCTGCAGTCCTTGGGGTACAAAGAATCAGACACAACTGAGCGACTGAACTGAACTGAATTGATAGTTTTGCTTGATGTAACTGTAAAATAATTGATTTTAGGTTTATTTTAGAATTTGTATGGAAAAATCAATGCAAATATTTTGTTGTTGTTCAGTTGCTAAGTTGTGTCTGACTCTTTGCAACCCCAATGTCTTACAATTAAATAAAATGTAAGATAAATATATTGTATTAAATATTTTCTCATTACAGATCTTGTGAAACATGGCAAACGTGAAATTCTAACCAACTTTGAACACAAAATTCAGTGTTAATTTCTAGAAAATTTGTAATCCAGGGAAACTAAAGTTTAAATGTTTCCTATTTTAAAATTGGGTATAATCATTCATTGCAGGTGTCTATGTTTTTGTTTATGTGTGTATATATCTGTTTCTGTGATGCAGAACAGTTCAAATGAAAGACATAAGAAACTTGGAGTGTTTTTGTCAGATGTTGTCTAATCTCAAAGTTTCTAAATAACTGAAGGATAATGACTTCAGGATCAAAGGGCCTCTTTGCAGAATGTCAGTGGGAATGATGATGACCCACTGTTCTGTGAGGACATTACAGCTCCTGGACACTCACTCACAGACACAAACCAGATACTTTACCATCTGCTTTTAGTCACAGTGATCGCTCACGTTTCAGGTTAGATAACATCCACAGAAACAATAAACAGATCATATATTATATGCTAATTATCCTTCCTCAGAGATAGCAGAGAAGATATACAAGATTTCACTTACTCCAGAAGGTTTGAAATTCAAAAGATAGGCAATATTTTCCAGATAAAAGAGAAATTAAAATATGCATTTTGAACATTCACTTATGAAATCTGGGAGATATTTGCATACAATAATTTTCCTGAAATTTGTCTGTGCCTGTAACACAGTATTAAATGAGTCTAAGGTCAACAGAGATAAATAATAAAATTTTTAAAGTATGTTAGACTATCTCACACACAGATTGTGGAAAAATTCAGAATACATGACACACTAACAGTGTATCTATTGTGTCATGATTTTTTTAATTAAACTTTTTATTTTCTATTGGAGTATAGCCTCTGAACAATGTTGTGCTAGTTTCAACTGCACAGCAAAGGGACTCAGCCATACATATCCATGTATCTATCCTCCCCCAAGCTCCCCTTCCATCCAGACTTCCACATAACACTGAGCAGAGTTCCCTGTGCTATACATGATACTGAGTCCTGTGACTCCAATAGGATATTTTATCTCAAAATGTGATTTTTATCATGAAAATGTTTTTGAAAAGTTACTTATAATCTCTCTACTTGCAAAAAAAAAAAAAAAAGAAGAAGAAACATATCCAGAATCATATAACTTTAACAGCAAGGATGAGAAGTTCTTGCAGTCTGTTCATTTGGAAACTATTCTGAGATAACCACAGTTATTTGGCACCTTGTTTTATGTTGTTTTCATTTTCATTTTCTCTAACTTCAAAGGTGTCTTGGACCTTGATCATAAATCACACAGTGAAAGGCAAGGTTTATCATGATGTTTCTCCTTTTTTTTTTTTTCTTAAGATATCTTCTATTTTTTCCCCCATATTACCTTTTAGGGGCATTTATATCCACAATTAGACAGGTACAGTGATAATATTCCATAACAACAATTACTAGAGAGCAAGCTCACTTGTGTGTGATAATTCTAAGGGCACCAAACTTGATTTTTTCAACTTCTAGTCTATCAATCTAACAGATCTAAGAGGACTTAATATTTAGCTTTCTTGACTATAATTAATAGACTAATTAATAGGGCATAATTAATACTATGGAGAAGAAAATGGCATCCCACTCCAGTAATCTTGCTTGGGAAATCCCATGAGAGAGGAGCCTGGCGGGAATACAGTTCATGGGATTGCCAAGAATCGGACAAGACTTAGCAACTAAAACAAATCAGTTAATACTAGGACATAATCTGTTTTATGACCATAACCATAATTAAGAGTTCATGATCCCCTGGAAGAAACACATCCATAGTCATATGACAGTGGTTCCCTGCATTAGAATAAGTAGAAATAATCCTTACATAGTCCCCTCATTCCTCTTCAGTTATAACTCTAAGGCTTGAACTTTCCCTTTAAGTCATATTTCTGGAAGTTTTGCATGAAATTTCTGTATAGAGTGTGGTGGTTTGATTTTCCTTCTCTCTGGACACTTTTTATCAGTTTCTTTTGAAAATATCCTATCTTCCTGATTATTTAACTCATGGACTAAATAGAAATTCTCCTCCATTTTCACTCTATATGCTTAAATATTATTAAATTTCAAAATTTTCAAAAATCTTGACAGATAATTTATGAATTGATAACTTCAGCTCCAAACTACTCACAAACACATAAGCAAATTAGATCTCATTAATTTGTTTATGTTTCAAGATTTCAGTGGTACTGAGCTCATCATCACTCATCCAATAATCAAATCCTGTTTACTATATAATAGAGCAAACTGACAGCATAAAGTTCCTGTGAAGGTAGATGGGAATAGGATTATAAGTTTTGGGTAAAATTGCTCTTAAGAAGGAGATGCAGGAAATTCTTTTATTATAGCCAAGAGTCAAGTTTAGTATCAGAAAAACTGAGAAAGTTTTCTAATTGCTTTTATTTTCATCAGAAATTACAACATGGAGTTAGCTAAAAACAAAGAGAAAAATAGTTTAGTTGAAATTTTGAGAAATCAGAGAAACTTGGTGGAATTTCCAAGCAATCTCAAAGGCCTGTTTGAGTATACTGATGGTTAATTTATTATGAAACAAAGTATTATGTTTACAACATTAGGGCTCAATTTTTTAGTCCTGTTGATGGAGAGGGAGAGAAGGGACAGAAGATTCACAATCCCTTATCCACAATTTCAAAATCCAAAAGTCCTGGAATCCATACTATTTTTCAGATTATTTGGCTGAAAATCAAACTGATATGAAGTCATCTATAGGCCATATTTATCCAAACAGTGAATATAATCCACTTTACTATATTACTTTTTTATGTCACATTGGAAGGTACTGCCTTAGATTTTGTTAGAGGTGTTACACTTCTTTTAACAGAATTATGAATTATGTTTAGACTCAATGGGTTTTGATAAGAGATTGCTGATTTAACATAAACATCCATTTAGGTTTGGGATTTGTCCAAAAAACTTAATTTTTTGTCTGTGTTGTTAACTCGGGCTCAAGAATGATGCTATGTATGTGCCAGAAATTAAAAATTAAGCTGCAAAAAAAAAAAAAAAAAGAATTAAGTTGTGCTTATAAGTTCTATCTACTATTAGTTTTATGAAAAAATGTGACAAAACAGAACGAAAATGTGACAAAACAAATGGATGAGAACAGTTTTCCAAGTGCCAGTTTGGCTCAGTAAAATTAAATGATCCAATTTGGCTCTGAAATTCTCTTTTGAGGTCTTATTTAGAATGGATTCACACAATGGAGCACATTGACTTTCATCACTTAACTGTTTATCTCATGTTCTGGTTACTATTCCTGTACAAATTAATATTGGCTTAAAATAGAAACCTAGGGACTTCCTTGGTGGTCAAGTGGTTAAGATTCCACACTCCCAATGCAAGGAGGGTGGGTTCGATCCCTGATCAGGGAACTAGATGTCACAGCTAAGAGCCTGCAGGCCACAACTAAGACCCAGTGCAGCCAAGTGGAAAAAAAAGAAAAGAAGCCTATTTTATTTTCTCTCCACCTCTTCCTAGTCAGGAGAAAGAGTTCAGCTGGGTGGTTATGGCATTGAGTCTCGTAATATTCAGTCAGTTGGAATCTGGCTGAAAGCCTCTTTCTATCTAGTTACAGGTCTTCTCTTTCTCCGTTTGTCTCTCTGTGTGGAATATTTGGGTTTCCTGACAGCATGGTGGCTCACAGCTCTTGCACAAGGGTTCCAACAAGCGAAGTGAGAGTAATGTTTCATGAACCAGCTTTAGAAGTCACAAAGCCTAACGTTTTGTTTTAAGTCATAAACCAATTTGAACTGATGCTTTCAAATTGCAGTGCGGGAGAAGACTCCTGAGAATCCCTTGGACTGCAAGGAGATCAAACCAGCCTTTCTTAAAGGAAATCAACCCCGAATACTCATTGGAAGGATTGATATTGAAGCTGAAGCTCTGATACTTTGGCCACCTGATGCAAAGAGCTGATTCTTTGGAAAAGACCTTGACACTTGGAAAGATTGAAGGCAAAAGGAGAAGGGGCAGCAGAGGATAAGATGGTTTGATAGCATAACTGATTCAATGGACCTGAATTTGAGCAAACTCTGGGAGACAGTGTAGAATGGTGGAGTCTGGCATGCTGCAGCCCATGGGGCCACAAAGAGTCAGACACAACTTGATGGCTGAACAACAACATACATAAACCTGAGTGGTTATTAGGGGGAAGGGAAGATACTCTGTAAAACTTAATTCCTGTTACACATCATGTTTTATATCTATGGGTCCTACTTTCCTCCATGTAGCTAATCCAGGGTCATATTTAAAGTCAGGTAACTTCACAGTTCAGCAGCTTTTAATACAGTTGTTAACTCTCTCCCTTTTGAACATTTTTATCCCTCAGCTTTCATGACGCCACACTTCTTTCTACGTTCATGTCTTCCTTCTTTGTCAACTTTTCCTTCTCTGGAGGATTTTACATGTTGGAGTTTCTCATTCAAACCCAGCCCTGCTTCTCTTCTCATCCTAGGCATTTGATTTTCTGTGGCTGCTATAACAAATCGCCACTAACGTGGTGGATGGCATCACCGACTCAATGGACATGAGTTTGCTCAAGCTCTGGGAGACAGTGAAGGACAGGGAAGCCTGGCGTGCTGCAGTCCATGGGGTTGCAAAGAGTTGGATGTAACTGAACAAGTAACGTGATAGTTTAAACGAGAAATTTATTCTCTCACAGTTCTGGAAGCCGGAAGTCTGCTGTCAGCGTGTCAGCATGGCTGTGCCCCCTCCAGAGGGCCAAGAGGAGATTCTTTTCCTAGTCGACTCCGGTTTCTCGTGACTAGGAATTCCTTGGCTTGGGGCTGCATCTCTTCAATCTCTGTATCTATCCTCACACAGTGTTCTTTCTGTGCTTCTTAAAGGATACCTGCTATTGGATTTAGAGCCCACGTGGATACTCTAGGATGAACACCTCATTTCAAGATCTTGAAATTAATTATATCTACAAAGACTATTTTTCTAAATAAAGTAACACTCACAGGTTCAGGAGAATAGGAAATAGACTTTTCTGGGGCGCGGCGGGTGGAGGGCAGGGGGGGAGGAGAGAAGACAGCCCCCTGAGCATTCCTCACCTATTCTGTGGATTTAATTGCCATAAAATTAGAAATTTATATTGCCAGCTTCCTGGCTATTTCTTCTGAATTTTACATTTACACATATTTTTATCCATATACATATATAAGTGTAAAATTATATATACATATACATATATAGATACAGATATATGTATACACATATCTGTGCAAGTATATATACATATATATACATGTATATGTACATATATATACATATGTACGTGTATATAGAAATATATATAATGGGCTTCCCTGGTAGCTCAGTCATAAAGAAACTACCTGCAATGCAGGAGGTATAGGAAATTTGAGTTCCATCCCTGGATCAGGAACATTCCCTGGAGAAGGGCATGGCAACCCCCTCCAGTATTCTTGCCTGGAGAATCCCATGGACAGGGAGGCTATAGTCCATAGGGTCTCAAGGAGTAGGACACTACTGAAGTGACTTGGCACACACACACATGCACACACATACATATGTACACACACATATATATGTATAAATATATATGTATATATGTATGTGTGTATACATATATATGTGATTGTCTGCTCTACATCTCTTTGGGAATATCAGAAAGATTCTTAGCACTTGTTCAAAACTGAATGCACTATATGTTTGCGCTCAGTCATTAAGTTGTGTCTGACTCTTTGCCACCCATGGGCTATAGCCCACCAGGCTTCTGTGTCCATAGGATTTCCCAGGCAAGAATACTGCAGTGGGTTGCCATTTCCTCCTCTAGGGGATCTTCCTGACCCAGAGATCGAACCCAGGTCTCCTGCACTGCAGGCAGATTCTTTATCTGAGCTACCAGGTGCTTGGGCTCCCCATTTTATTCCAGTAGCTAGGGTTTTGAGTCAACCTTTCTCATCAGGATTTTTACAGTGATCTTTTTTTTTTTTTTTTTAATTTTTTTATTAGTTGGAGGCTAATTACTTCACAACATTTCAGTGGGTTTTGTCATACATTGATATGAATCAGCCATAGATTTACACTTATTCCCCATCCCGATCCCCCCTCCCACCTCCCTCTCCACCCGATTCCTCTGGGTCTTCCCAGTGTACCAGGCCCGAGCACTTGTCTCATGCATCCCACCTGGGCTGGTGATCTGTTTCACCATAGATAGTATACATGCTGTTCTTTTGAAACATCCCACCCTCACCTTCTCCCACAGAGTTCAAAAGTCTGTTCTGTATTTCTGTGTCTCTTTTTCTGTTTTGCATATAGGGTTATCGTTACCATCTTTCTAAATTCCATATATATGTGTTAGTATGCTGTAATGTTCTTTATCTTTCTGGCTTACTTCACTCTGTATAATGGGCTCCAGTTTCATCCATCTCATTAGGACTGGTTCAAATGAATTCTTTTTGATGGCTGAGTAATATTCCATGGTGTATATGTACCACAGCTTCCTTATCCATTCATCTGCTGATGGGCATCTAGGTTGCTTCCATGTCCTGGCTATTATAAACAGTGCTGCGATGAACATTGGGGTGCACGTGTCTCTTTCAGATCTGGTTTCCTCAGTGTGTATGCCCAGAAGTGGTATTGCTGGGTCATATGGCAGTTCTATTTCCAGTTTTTTACAGTGATCTTTATCTGGTAGTCCTTTTTCCAAAGCAATCTCTTGCCATAGAGAATTATGTTTTATTTGGCAGATTTCCTGAGGACTTAATCCCAGGCAACCTCTCAGAAAGCTCTGAGGGATTGCTCCAAAGAGGTAAGGAGGGAGCCAGAATATATAGGAGTTTTCCAAAAACAAACAAACAAAGCCGGGTAATCAGAACATCAAAAGATAACTGTTAATTAAAGGAAACAAGACATCTCAAGTTAAGGAATGTAATACTCGTCTATGTATGGGAAAATGGCAGGAATCTGGGCTCACTAAAATCTTTCCTTTGATTTACATCTTAGCAATCTAGGGTCAGTATTCTGTTCTTGCCCATGGTGAGTCCCCTCAGAGTGTGTGGCCAGGGCTGGCTCCAGTAGTTGACATCTTGATGGCTGAAAAATCCTTTGTTAACTGATATGCCAGGCGACACTCCTTTCCACACAGCATATTAAGGTCTTCATGAAATTGTACAAACCTGCTTTTGTCACCTCATTTACTGCCATGGCACCGGAAGCAGCACATGTGTTTCCCTCAACACGTAGCACTCTGTCCACTTTCTGGGTCCCTACATTTGATGCTGCCTATAATGAGTAACCCTGCCTCCATAATCCTTCTTTCAAGTGCATTCACTCCTCAGACTCCCTTGCTAAATCACCAGTATGTTTAATTCTTCGCATGCATGCATGCTAACTTGATTCAGTCATGTCTGACTCTTTGTAACCCCAGGACCCATAGCCTGCCAGGCTCCTCTGTCCCATGGAGTTCTCCAGGCAAAAATATTGGAGTGGGTTGCCATGCCCTCCTCCAGGGGATCTTCTGGACCCAGGGATCGAACCAGCATCTCTCATGTCTCATGTATTGTCAGGTGGGTTCTTTACCACTAGTGCCACCTAGGAAGCCCAAACTGAATAGTGCCTCCCTTCATATTCATATCCACCTGGAATCTCAAAATGTAACCTTAGCTGGAAATAGGATCTTTACATATATAATTAGGTAAGGACCTCAAGATGATATCATCCTAGATTTAGGATGGGTCCTAAATTCATCCAGTTATGTCTTTATAAGAAGAGAGGGGGCCTCCCTGTGGTCCATGGAGTGTGGCTTTGATGCCACACTTCCAACGCAGGGGGCCAAGGTTTGATCCCTGATCAGGGAACTAGACTCAGCATGTCACAACTACGAGTCTGCATGCCACAACTAAGCCCCCACACAACCAACTGAATAAGCAGATACAAATAAATATTTTAAAAAAGAAGAAGAAGAGAGGAGATGGGAAGGTACACCAAGAAGATGGAGGCAGAGATTGTTTACACTGTCACAAGCCAAGAACCCCAGAAACTACCAGAAGCAGGAAAAAGCATTCTCCCCTAAAATACGAAAGTCTCAGCGTCTTGATTTCAGACTTCTGGACTTTTGATAGAATACATTTCTTTTTTTATGATAATTTGTGATAGCAGCCCTAGGAAACTAATTTTTTTTTTCTTCCTAATTCAACCCTCCAATCCACCCTAAGGAGTAATGCTACTATTTCTGTTTTTCAAAGGTGGAAGCAAACTCAAGAGGAGTTAAGTGAGAAGTTGAGGTTCACTGAGCTATTAAGTGAGGAAACTGAGATTAGAACACATGCTTGTTTAATTCTAAAGTTCTGTCTTCTCTTTACAATGTTATACACTAAGAGAATGGTAATATAAATTTGAAAGATTCCCTTTTAAACATATAAATAAAATTAAGAGCTTAAAATATTAAACATCTGTTATATAAAAGATTGAGCTTTCCTGATGGCTCAGCAAAAAATCCACATGCAATGCAAGAAACACGGATCCAATCTCTGAGTCAGGAAGATCCCCTGGAGGAGGACGCGGTAACCTACTTCAGTATTCTTGCCTGGGAAACCCCATGGACAGAGGAGCTTGTCAGGCTACAGTCCAGGTAATTGCAAAGAGTCAGGCACGACTTAGTGACTAAACTGCCACCATCACCATCACACAGAAATTGGAAAGTGTGTCTTATTGTAGAATACTTTATTATGAGACTGTGCAAGGTAAATAATTACCCCTATGGAAATACTTTCATAATAAGTGTATGGAGATGGGAGTCTCCTGTCTGCCAAATTGTATGTTAAGAATTCATTTCAACCCTTGTGGGAGGGACTGTTTATGGTGCCTGTTTTATACATGATGAAAAGGAGAGTTGGAAGGGCTAGTATGCAGAATAATGTCCTCTCAAAGATATCCACATAATCACTGGGAGTTGTGAATACATTACTTTACGTGTCAAAATGTATGTTAATTAATTTAGGAGTCTTTAGATGGGGAGATTATCCTGAAATACCTAGATGGGCCCATTGTAATCACGAAAGTCCTGATAAAGAAAAGAGGGAAGAAGAAAAGTTAGAGAAGGAGATGTGATAACAGCAGAGGTAAGGAGAAAGAAATTTGGGGACATCCAGCCCAAGGGTTAAGACTTCGCTTTACAATGTGGGGTGTGTGGGTTTGATCCTTGGTTAAGGAACTGAGATCATTCATGCCTCGTAGCAAAAAAAAAAAAAAAAAAAAAAAAAAAACCTAAAACAGAAGCAATATTATTATAATAAAACTTAATAAAAACTTTAAAAAAGTGGCTTAAGTCAAAACAAAACAAAAAAAAATCTGTTTTTATTTTTTTCATTTATTTTTATTAGTTGGAGGCTAATTACTTTACAATATTGTAGTGGTTTTTGTCATACATTGACATGAATCAGCCATGGATTTACATGTGTTCCTCATACCGATCCCCCCTCCTGCCTCCCTCCCCATCCCATCCCTCTGGGTCTTCCCCGTGCACCAGCCCTGAGCACTTGTCTCATGCATCCAACCTGGGCTGGTGATCTGTTTCACCCTTGATAGTATACTTGTTTCAGTGCTATTCTCTCAGAACATCCCACCCTCGCCTTCTCCCACAGAGTCCAAAAGTTTGTTCTGTACATCTGTGTCTCTTTTTCTGTTTTGCATATAGGGTTATCATTACCATCTTTTAAAATTCCATATATATGCATTAGTATACTGTATTGGTCTTTATCTTTCTGGCTTACTTCATTCTGTATAATGGGCTCCGGTTTCATCCATCTCATTAGAACTGATTCAAATGAATTCTTTTTGATGGCTGAGTAATATTCCATGGTGTATATGTACCACAGCTTCCTTATCCATTCGTCTGCTGATGGGCATCTAGGTTGCTTCCATGTCCTGGCTATTATAAACAGTGCTGCGATGAACATTGGGGTGCACGTGTCTCTTTCAGATCTGGTTTCCTCGGTGTGTATGCCCAGAAGTGGTATTGCTGGGTCATATGGCAGTTCTATTTCCAGGTTTTTTAAGGACTCTCCACACTGTTCTCCATAATGGCTGTACTAGTTTGCATTCCTACCAACAGTGTAAGAGGGTTCCCTTTTCTCCACACACTCTACAAGCATTTATTGCTTGTAGACTTTTGGATAGCAGCCATCCTGACTGGCGTGTAATGGTACCTCACTGTGGTTTTGATTTGCATTTCTCTGATAAGTGATGAGTGATGTTGAGCATCATTTCATGTGTTTGTTAGCAATCTGTATGTCTGTTAGATCTTTGGCCCATTTTTTGATTGGGTCATTTATTTTTCTGGAATTGAGCTGCAGGAGTTGCTTTTATATTTTTGAGATTAATCCCTTGCATTCCTATACACTAACAATGAGAAAACAGAAAGAGAAATTAAAGAAACAATCCCATTCACCATTGCAACAAAAAGAATAAAATACTTAGGAGTATACCTACCTAAAGACATGAAAGACCTATATATAGAAAACTATAAAACTGATGAAAGAAATCAAAGAGGACACAAATAGATGGAGAAATATACTGTGTTCATGGATTGGAAGAATCAATATTGTGAAAATGATTATACTACCCAAAGCAATCTATAGATTCAATGCAATCCCTATCAAGCTACCAACGGTATTCTTCACAGAACTAGAACAAATAATTTCACAATTTGTATGGAAATACAAAAAAACCTTGAATAGCCAAAGCAACCTTGAGAAAGAAGAATGGAACTGGAGGAATCAACCTGTTTGACTTCAGGCTCTACGACAAAGCCACAGTCATCAAGACAGCATGGTACTGGCACAAAGACAGAAATATAGATCAATATGGAACATCAATATCAATATCAATATGGAACAGAATAGAAAGCCCAGAGATAAATTCACATACCTATGGACACCTTATCTTTGACAAAGGAGGCAAGGATATACAATGGAAAAAAGACAACCTCTTCAACAAGTGGTGCTGGGAAAACTGGTCAACCACTTGTAAAAGAATGAAACTAGAACACTTTCTAACACCATACACAAAAATAAACTCAAAATGGATTAAAGATCTAAATGTAAGACCAGAAACTATAAAACTCCTAGAGGAGAACATAGGCAAAACACTCTCCGACATAAACCACAGCAAGATCCTCTATGACCCACCTCCCAGAATATTGGAAATAAAAGCAAAAATAAACAAATGGGACCTAATTAAACTTAAAGCTTTTTCACAACAAAGGAAACCATAAGCAGGGTGAAAAGACAGCCTTCAGAATGGGAGAAAATAATAGCAAACGAAGAAACAGACAAAAGATTAATCTCAAAAATATACAAAAAAAAATCTTTTAAAAAGGAGAAAGAAATTTGAAAATATTGGGCTGTTGGCCCTGAGGAGGATGAGGCCATGAGACAAGGAATGCTGGTGGTCTTGAGAGACAAGAAAAGACCAGGGAATAGATTCTTCCCTTTGGCCTCTAGAAGGAATGCAGCCAGCCCTGCTGCTGGCTTTGAGTTTCTGACCTGCAGGATTATAGAAGAATAAATGCATTATTTTAAAGTATTAAGTTATATCAACCCAATGAAAGGTAACTGCGAGATTGATAGGAACAAGTTTCCTTCTTTTTGAGATAGAGTCACAGGAAGAAAGGCCTTTGTTGTACTTGGGTAGGAAATCTGGAACTGCCACAGCCATCTTCCTAGCAGTTCAGGGATGAACCCGGGGCTTGGATGAACAACCCACACCCAGAGGAGGACATTTCTGAGAAAGTCAGAAAGAAACAGAGCTGGATTTGTGCCTAAAACACCTGTTCTCTGTTCTCCTTACCTCTGGAGTTTTGGGTTTGTTATTGTCACTAAATGAGCAGAAAAGTCTAGGAATAAATAAAGTACTAAGTTTGTTGCAATTTGTTACAGCAACAGTAAAATACTAATACAGAGGGATTAGAAGTTGTCTCATTGATCTTCATACAGAAGGTACAGCTGGAAACAAGGCCTTTTTGACAACACAGTTTCATGGTGCCTCCCATCTTGGTGAGGGACATTCACATCCAGAAAAAAAGACCAATCCACGCGAGAGAAAAAGAAGTGTCTCAGTCTACCAAACTGGAAGTGTACATTTACTACATGCACAAGAAAGGTGAAAACAAACGAATCAAATAAATATTTACAGATGATACGCTCCCTCTTTTTCCTAAATGCAGAAAGAAAAAAGACAGTCATCAAATTTTATTAAGTTTAAATTCTGGCCAGATGTATATCCCTTTGTTGTAGACTCATACTTGATCACCGTCCAAGTCTTTTTCAATGTCTTCTCTTATACTGGCTTATTTCCAAAAGCAGATGAAAATTATAGTTGTCGAACTGCAACTTGCTACAAAATATATCTTTTTCTATTTACATAAAAAGGTGAAAGATTACTCAAATTCTGTTAGTTCATGGCTAGCCTCAACACAAATGAGAATTTTTTTCCACTGTATTTTGTTTAACAAATATGATTCCATGTTCATTATTAAATTATAATAAATATTCAGATGATCATTTCTTTCTTTCCAAGTTAAATGCTATGTTTTCAGGGGGATGCTGAAAACTTCAAGAGACATTTGTATATGTAAGCATATTTTTTGGTTAAAAAAAGACATTCACTTTATTTTAGCTTTCTAATATATACAATGCCAACACATGTGTTACTTTTTATAGGCAGTGATTTTTCTATAATGTGTTATAGCACACTATATATAAAATATGGTTCCATATTGTACAGGGGAAATAGATTCCATAGCCTCTGTCTTTTCAAGGAGCTTGGTTAGGAAACCAGAATATATACTAAAGATCGAAAGATAGGGCTAATAAATCTTTGAACCTAATAAATCCCTCCATTCACTCCACTCCCTCTTCCAGGCATTTTCACATTGCAATGATATTAAAAAGTGATATATCACTGCATATTGATTTGTTTGTCAGTATCTTCCTGAAATTCACTAGTCTTATCAGAGTCTTCCCTGGTGTCTCAGAAGTGAAGAATTTGCCTGCAATTCAGGGGACCCTGGTTCGATCCCTGGGTTGGAAAGTTTCCCTAGAGAAGGAAATGGCAACCCAGTATTCTTGCCTAGAGAATCCCATGGACAGTGGAGCCTGGCAGGCTGTGGTCCATAGGGTTGCAAAGACTTGGACATGACTGAAGCAATTTAGTATGCATGCAAAAACAAATGATATTAATAAGGTGTCACAACAAATATTCACTGTTGTTGTTGTTGTTTTGTTTCCTTTCTCTTTGTTGGATAGGTCCAGTGATGCTTCACTGAGTAATTGGAATTGCACTGCTGGAGGGAAGGGTGCTTAGCACTTGAATGTGGCAGGTGGGCACTGGCAGAAGGTGTAGACTTGGTCAGTGGGTGACTGACTTTACTGAAGTGAAATTGTTTAAGAAAAAAGGGACCTGAGGCTGCAGAGATGAGTCAAGGCCAAGTTCAAAAAGACCTTGAATTTTGAGCTCTAAGATCCATGTTTGATCCTTCAGGTTGAGGACATTATTTTCTTAAATATATTTAGTAAAATATAATACAGTATATAGGGTAAAGTCAGTTTGCTGGAGCTCTAATCAATGCTAATTGTTGCTTCGGGTAAGATGCTTTACACTTCTTTGCTTTAATTTCCTCATCTTGCAAATGGTCTAATAAATAGGTCATATCCTCCTAGAGTCACTGTGATGCTCAAATGTGTTAACAATGAAGTGTTTAAAAAGATGCCTTGTCCATAAAAAGTGCTGAGTAAAAAAAAAAATTTCTGGCCCTGCCACTGCATGGTATGTGGGATCTTGGTTCCCAGACCAGGAATCACACCCACATTCCCTGTAACAGAAGCACAAGGTTTTAACCACTGGACCACCAGAGAAGTCCAGAGAAATATATTTTAGTATTCCGCAGAACACAGATATTAAAAAGGCTTTATACAAAGATAAATATGACTTGTTTTTCCAGATTCTTATTTCAACAGTTTTGCGCCATTCTGAAGAAGAAATTAGTTTCTACAAGTTTAATTTTCTTTCACCCAGTGAGAAAGGGGCTTTCCAAATGTCACTAGTGGTAAAGAACCCACCTGCCAATTCGGGAACATAAGAGATATGGGTTGGATCCCTGGGTCAGGAAGATCCCATGGAGAAATGAAATAGCAATCCACTCCAGTATTCTTGCCTGGAGAATCCCATGGACAGAGGAGCCTGGCGGGCTACAGACTATGGGGTGCAAGGAGCTGGACATGATAAAAGTAACAGTACAGCACAGTGTTTAAGAAATTGGGTGATCTTAATTTTTTTAATTATTTATTTGTTGTATTATTAATTTTATCACAGAATCAAGCATCTTAATAGCACTTACTACTATTCTATGATACAGTTTTGGAAATGTGTTTTGTCTATATATCCTCCTGTCTGTAAGACAAACAGAGTCAGTTCTTACTATTTGAGCTCGTGGGTTCTAGAAAGTCTCCCCACAAATGCTGAAATTGCAAATAGTGAACTATTACTTCTAGAGGATACACAAGCTTAGATTCCCCCAAGCCTCTGTTCACATTTTCTTCCACCTAGACACCATTTCCCTCACCATAGTAAAATATTCCTTTCTTAAGCTGAAATGGCACAAAGCAAAGAAGCAATTATCTAAGGACATATCTTGCTAATGCATGCACATAATAAATGGAGATAAAGCAGAGATGTTCAGAAACAGTTCAAAGCTATGATAGAAGGAAGCTGAGATGCTGAGTGTAGTTCCTGGAAAGAAGCCTGGCCAGACCATTTCTCACTGGTCTGCACTGGGTGTGTGCTGCTTCTGTAGCAGCTTGCTGCAAGCAATCGTTGAAAACTGTTTTTGATTTTTGCCTTTGTTTGATAAAAGTGAAAATACTCTTTGGATTTATTTCAGCTGGCCACAACAGGTACTAATGCAGACAATTTGTTAACGTGAAGTGGCATAAAGCGAACTTTGAAAAGCAGGGGAAACCTGTATATGGTTTTGTTTGTCAATATCTTCCTGAAATTAACCAGTCTCATTAGAGTAGTGTGTGTATCTGTGCCCAGTCACTCAGTCATGTCCGACTCTTTGCAACCCCATGTGCCATAGATCACCAGGCTACTCTGTCCATGGGATTCTACAGGCAAGAGTACTGGAGTGAGTTGCCATTCCCTCCTCCAGGGGATCTTCCCAACCCATCAGAGTAAGAAGTCTACTGTTTCACAAAATCCTCTTCCTCTTTAATACAGAGGAAGAGGAATTTTTTTTAAAATTCTTCTCCATCTTCCTGACCTGCAGAATCAGTCCCTCCTTCAAGTTCAGAGTTTTCACAACATAAACACCTCTTGAAATGTGCACACTTCCCAGTACTAGCCGAGGCTGGTTTACCATGACCCTCGGTGATGTGATGTGACCAGAAATTTCTTTGCTTTCTTAGTCTCACAGAAGACCTGTCCACTACCCTTTTTCTTGGTGGTCAGCTCACAAATCCAGAGATTCAGACACTTTTCTTGTTTTCTACAGCTTAGTCATGCACTCTGGGTGTTAATTTCCCTCTTCTCTTGTGGCCTCACAAACAAATGGAGGATTTCCTTTTCCTTTTGCTGGATGCGCCATGTTGGGTCATTCGCATTGAGCTTGTGGCCAACAGAATGATAACCCATGCCTAGTTAGAAAAAGCAAACTTCTCTAATGCATGTATTTTCTGCATTTAGGAATACTAGGTAGCACTTCAACACTACTTTTCAGGGCCATTCTAAACAGTTAAATTTAAATAAATAAAATAACAATATAGTACATGAAAAGCATAATAATGCAAAATACATGGCTCTAAATGGAATAGAAAAAGGTAGCTGTCTTCTGAAACAGAGCTAAATGAGAAGGCAGACTATCACCTTGTTTTCCCTCAGCTGGGAACCTTCCCATCAGGTGACTCCCCAGCATACCACTGACCAAGAACTCACCAGCACATCTCATCAGTACTGATTTTGATTTGGGAGTTACAAATAAATTTGAGTGAGTAGCCAAATTTGGAATAACAGAACCAGAGAATTAATTGTATAATCATGATGTCACATGTGCAAGGTCTTTTTCAATTAAAATATTGGAGGATGAAGATGCTACCTAAAAGAGATGGATTAAGAAAATACCCACCTCACCTGGTGTCTTGATTTTCACAATAACTGCAAGATTAATATTAAACAAGACAATCCTGGAAAAGTGCATTTGTGTGTGTTATAACTGAAATGGTTACATGATAAGGGAATGGCTTTACAAGTCATTGAACACTTCAGGGAAGATCTAATGACTGCAAAAAAATAAAATAAAATAAAAAAGTTGACTGTTGCCAGTCACTTTTATAAAGGGCTGTGTTCATCAAGAGTTACATCATATACCTACAGCTGATTCATGTTGAGGTTTGACAGAAAATAACAAAATTCTGTAAAGCCACTATCCTTCAATTAAAAAATAAATAAAAATTTTAAAAAGAGTTACATCATTAAGACACATCAGGGAGTATATAGTCTAGTTTTTTGATGTTTCATTTGTCTAAAGCTGAAATCCAGCCACTGTTCAGTTCAGTTGCTCAGTTGTGTCCAACTCTTTGCGACCCCACGGACTGCAGCACTCCAGGCCTCCCTGTCCATCACTAACTCCTGGAGTTTACTCAAACTCATGTCCATTGAGTCGGTGATGCCATCCAACATCTCATCATCGGTCGTCCTCTTCTCCTCCTGTCTTCAATCTTTCCCAGCATCAGGGTCTTTTCAAATGAGTCAGTTCTTCGCATCAGATGGCCAAAGTATTGGAGTTTCAGCTTCAGCATCAGTCCTTCCAATGAATATTCAGGACTGATTTCCTTTAGGAAAGCTGATTTGCTCAGCTTTCTTTATAGTCCAGCTCTCACATCCATACATGACTACTAGAAAAACCATAGCTTTGACTAGATGGACCTTTGTTAGCAAAGTAATGTCTCTGCTTTTCAATATGCTGTCTAGGTTGGTCATAACTTTTCTTCCAAGAAGCAAGCGTCTTTTAATTTTATGGCTACAGTCACCATCTGCAGTGATTCTGGGGCCCAAAAAAATAGAGTCTGCCACTGTTTCCACTGTTTCCCCATCTATTTGCCATGAAGTGATGGGACCAGATGCCGTGATCTTTGTTTTCTGAATGTTGAGTTTTAAGCCAACTTTTTCACTCTCCTCTTTAGTTCTTCTTCGCTTTCAGCCACTGCTAGTTTGGTCTTAAAATCTATACATCTCGATAATAATTGAAAGTTTATTATTAATATGTATGGGTCAAATACGACTGGTAGCTATTTCTTAAACACTCACTTATGAATCATAAGAGTGTAAATAATATGAAGTGATAACTCTGGAGTTGATACCCACAGACCATGAGGCATTTCCCTAAGAGGATGTGAGCATATGATGAAAACTGACCACTGGTTAGTCCCAAATATTGTTTCCAAAACACTCATCAAATCTACCTCGATTCTGCTCCTGTTACCACTTCCTTGGTTTAGACCTTCTTTAGCTCTCTTCTGATCTAGTTCAGTCACTTATTATAAGTTGGCAAAACACCTTCATGACCCAGCAGGGCTGGAAGAAAGAGTTGGCAGCTGAAGGGCCAGCAGTAGCCAGCGCTGCCTTGGATAGAATCCAGTCTACAAGGACAGTCCTATGAGATCATTCTGTGCTCAAAGGAAGTTTCTGAAAGTTAAGGGTTTTGGTATGCAACTTTATTAAATTAGCTATATTCTCCCCACAAAAAGAAAATAAACTATTAGATAGGTAATTTAACCTCATTACGCCTGAGTTTTCTCATCCTTAGGGTGAATAGAAAAATATGAACCCAGCTTGTTCTCTGCACCTCTCTGTGTTTCAACTTTATTGTACATAAAAAGTGGAAAAGTCATTTTAAAAATCAAGTTAATCAACTAAGATGTGGCAGGAGATCCACTTATAGGATTTACTTCTACTTTCAAGTCAGGATTTTGTAGCATTAATTTTAGCCATTTAGACATGTTTGGCCACTGTTTGGTCCTCAATTCTAATTCGTGGCAATGCTCAAGACAGGAAAGTTTGTTAGATCTCTGAGTCTGACCTAGAAATGTGTGATGTTACTAAATTATGCTCTGATTGGAAGCAGAGAAACAGATAACTTCAGTTACTTGATCATGGACCTCTAGGATCAATTAGAACTAGAACTAAAATATTTCTTGTTTAACTTATATAGCAAGGATGTATTTACCTTTTTTTATTTAACAGAGCTATAACTGTTAAAACTTCTTAGCAAATTCCTTTGAGTTGTGTTCTCCTAAAAGTAAATCATTTTAAGCTATTAGACCAGCTTTACAATGACAAAAGCTTCCCTTGGGTTGGTTTTGAAAGGGAAGGCATCTTGTTATCAGTTATTTCCAATAAAAATTTCTGCTTCTCACCCCACTTAGCTCTCCCATTCTCCACTCTTCTCTTCAAACCAGAACATTTCCTTAACAAAAGCAGGAACTATTTAGAAATCAGACAGACTGACCCAGTAGCTGAGATATTGCAAAATACATCCTCATTTCAGTCAGTTTTTGTACTCGACTTTTTCATCATCAGCAAGAAAAGAATGAGTACCCCTCAAGCCCTTCCATATCTGTCTTTCTGAGGAAAGATAAACTGTGCTCAGGACTCAAAGAGGAGGTAACAGTGATTGTAAACAAAAGACTAGAAGCTCTGGCAGGCTTGCCACGCAGTCCTTCAATAAATTCCAACGGATTACTTCAGGCTTGCTGTGATAGGCATGAAAATGCATCAGTCAGAGTGGAATCATCCAGTGCTAGCCTCTGCTAGGCATAATACATTGACCTTAAACACAGACAATCTTCGAGACAGAACAGCTCTTGGCAAATTACCTACAATAACTTATTTAGGGGTATGTCTAATTTTGGATGTGTTTTTCACTATATTTATTTACTTGGCAAGTCTTTGAATTCCATCCACACAGAAGTCAGCCAGTCGGCCAGCACGACAGACTTGATGGATTGTCTGTCTACTGTATTACACTCTGAACGTCAGCATTTTTTGTAAGGTTAGGCAGAAGATAAAAAAGATCTCAATTTAGGAGTCATTGTTTCATTGTTACATGAGCAAGTGGTGCCAGCCTCTAAAGATATAAATAGTAAAAGAATTGAAGCCAGAGAGCCCGGGGTGAAGCCTTGTCTAAGCTGAAGCTATTTATGCATTGGGATAAATCAGTGGGAAACAGGTCAAGGTGAAGTCAGAGTGCTTGAAACAATAGTTTGTACCTTATCAAAAAGAGGTTTTCCTTTTCCATCTATCAGTCAACCTCCACAAGAAAACCATTAGATACAAGAAAACCTCACCTCGGCCAACAGCTTCTGTTAGTTAAATCTGAGGTTTCCCTAATAGTCCATAATTCTAGAATATCAAATATAAAACAGTGATGCTTGGCTAATGGTATTTTGGCAGGGGTGTACATTTGCTTGGATCTTTCAAGTAGCTCTGTTTTTTGGTTCTGTACCTATTTTGCCATTACAGAAGATTTTTTATGGAAAATGCCATATTTTTACTAATGTTGTCATAATCTGTTTTCTACCTAAAGCAGTAATCAGATCTCAATTTGAAAAAGATTCACACTATAAACAGAAAAATAATCTAGATTCATACATAACATCACATGCAAGTGTGGTGTCTAGAACCATTAAAGACCTAAATGAAAGTGGTAAAACAGTACAGTTTATAGAGAAAAGGTTATAGAATATCTTTGTGGCAGGATCTTGAAAAGATATCCCATATAAAGCAAAATTTGACCATTTTTACTACATTGAGATAAAGATTTCTAGTCAACGAATCACAGCATAGACAAATAGTAAAGGCAGGTGGCCGAAGGGCAGGAGGTGATTGAAATTTGTAAAATATTATAGGATAGATTTTTATAAATGAGCAAAGAAATAAATGAAGATACTTCCTGGGAGAGAAGAAAAGGCAAAACATACGAGCAGAGCAAGTTATTTTTATTGGACTATAATTGCTTTACAACATTGGTTAGTTTCTGCCGTACAATGAAGTGGATCAGTCATATGTATGCACATATCCCCTCCCTCCTGAGCTTCTCTCTCACTCCCCCACCCCACCTACCTAGGTCATCTTCTTAGAAGAAACTAGTAAAGCACATAAAGAGATATTTAAAACCATTAAGTGATGATTAGTGTCAGGGTAACGAGACAATGGAAATAGCAATGAGATTTTTACTTTGCACCTTTAAGACAAAGACTAAATAATGCCATGTACTGGTGAGAATTCAAGGATATAGGTGCTCTGGTGAATAGTGCCATTCTGGAGAGTGATGAAGATGCAAAACAGAAAGATTATAGCTTTTGTAATCCTAATTTTGCTATTGGGCATGTGGCTCAAAGGTATTCCCACAGGTCCATAAACGGTAAAGTCAACTATATTAACTATCAAAACCTTAAAAGAATACAGTGATACACAATTATACTTTTATACCCTAAAAATACAACTTAAAAAATAAAAATGCAGCTATACACAAAGCAGTCTGTAATAAATAGTCATATCCATACTATCTAGAATTACCAATCGTAACATTTTCTCACATTGTCAATCAATTTTTTAAGAATTAAAATCCTATAGATAACACCAAATTTCTTTTTAATCACCTTTCCCACCTCCTGCTCTCACTCCACATGTATGTCCAAGACATCAGTACTACAATTTTGCCCTGCATTCTCACAGTTCATTTTGTGTGCTTAGACTTACATAGATATTAAACATATCCAATATACATTATTTTCAGCAGATAAGAACTTTTTTAAAAACATGCATAAATGTCATTATCATATGGTAGCATTCTAAACTTTCCTACTTTCACTAAATTTTTAAACTTATTAATAATTTATATAGATATTACATTGTATAAAACTGAGAGTGTATAAAATGATATGCAGTAAATTATATATGTCTTCCTTCCATTTCTTTTTTTATCTTCTTCCTATTTCTGAACCCCTGTCACTCAGTAATTCCTTGAGTCCTGATTTAACTACCCATTTCCAGGTGGCACTAGTCATAAAGAACCCACCTCCCAATGCAGGAGATGCAAGAAATATGGGTCAATCTCTAGGTCAGGAAGATCCCCTGTAGGAGGACTTGCAAGCCACTCCCATATTCTTGCCTGGAGAATCCCATGGACAGAGAAGCATGGTGGGCTATATTCCGTAGGTCTGCAAAGAGTCGGACACAACTGAAGCAACTTAAAGCACAATATAACATGAGTTTTGGAGACGGTCTCCATAGAAACAAAGACGCATGTATTATCTCCCTTTTATGACAAAGGTATGTTAAAGTTTAAAATCAGTTCATTGACCAACCAGTAATGTTATTCCTCATCCAAACTGACTTGTTTTTTGCTTTACTTCTTTTATCCTCCCTTTTCAGAAGGCTGTATGTGGCCTTTCTTTTTTTTGTTTTTTTTGGTCTGCTATCAAACCTCTTCCCCACCACCCCTCCCACTAAAGCGTGCATCATGTGAGGTCTTCCTTGACCAGGGATCGAGCTTGTACCCACTTCAATGGAAGCATGGATTCTTAACCCCTGGACCTCCGGGGAAGCCCCATCTTTTCTTTCATAAGTCAAATCTGGATATCTGGCTCTTCTCAACCTTTAAGCCACCCAAGGAGCCTCTCATCTGCTTCCTATGGCTGCGAGTAGGAACCACGCTCAGGTAGATGATGAGGTCAATGGAGTGTCAGAGGGTCCCGGGAAGCTGCTGGCTGGAGACTGCAATGTCACGTGGGCACCTACCTTTTAGCTGCCCTTCACCTCCTCAGGGTTCCTTGTATTCTCCTACTATCTTACGCCTATAATCAAGAAGAGAAGGGCCACCAACACATCCTGCACAGAAAATTAGGTTCCTAATTTTAGTGCAGTCTTGCCTAGTGAGAATGTGTTTCTTTTTTCCATTTGGGGAGAAAAACATTTTCTACTCTCTTTGAGAATCCTCATGGATTCACTCAAACTTGAATCTCCAGCATCACCCAGAAGGGAAACGAATGAAAATGATCAAAGAGGTGCAAATTCGACATCCTCATCAACTGTCCTGTCTCCACCTCCAGGAGCTCTCAGGTACCTTTAGATGGACCTTGTCTGTCCAGCAGATGGGCTGGCTGGGCTAGCTCTCACTTGCAGGTTCCAGGATGAAATTGGTTTCTGCCTTTGTAAGCTTCTTTCCTGGGACATCAATTTTCATTATCTGTGGTCCACCTTTGCTCACCTTTTGGATCTATCTAAACTGATGACTGTCTTTTCTTTTTTTTTTCCTCACACATCTGATTCCTTAGTGACAAGATAGCTTGTCCAAGATAGCTTGTCTCACTTCTGTTGTATCAATCTCTTGGCTTTTAACCTGGCTTTTTAACTTTTTGGGCTTTTTAACTTTGGGGGCCTTCTTGTAGGACATATTTGATTGCCTGTTATAATTTCAGAATTTTCCTAAGTTCCAATTCTATTTGTCAGCATTTTTTAAATTAATTAACTTATTATAATTGGAGGCTTATTACTTTACAATATTGCGGTGGTTTTTGCCATACACTGACATGAGTCAGCTACAGGTGTTCCTGTGTCTCCCTGTCCCGAAACCCCCTCCCACCTCCCTCTCCATTCCATTCCTCAGGGTTGTCCCAATGAACTGGCTTCAAGTGCCCTGTTTCATGCATTGAACTTGGACTGGTCATCTATTTCATATATGGTAATATACATGCTTCAGTGCTATTTTCTTAAATCATCCCAACCTCACCTTCTCTTACAGAGTCCAAATGTGTCTCTTTTGCTGTCTTGCATATAGGGACATCGTTGCCATCTTTCTAAATTCCATATATATATATATATATATATATATACACACATATGTTAATATACTGTATTGGTGTTTTTCTTTCTGACTTACTTCACTTTGTATAATAGGCTCCAGTTTCATCCACCTCATTAGAACTGACTCAAATGTGTTATTTTTAATAGCTGACTAATATTCCATTGTGTATATATACCACAGCTTTCTTATCCATTTGTTTGCTGATGGACATCTAGGTTGCTTCCATGTCCTGGCTATTGTAAACTGTGCTGTGATGAACATTGGGGTACATGTGTCTCTTTCAATTCTGGTTTCTTTGGTGTGTATGCCCAGCAGTAGGATTGCTGGGTCATATGTCAGTTCTATTTCCAGTTTTTTAAGGACTCTCCACACTGTTCTCCATAGTGGCTGTACTAGTTTGCATTCCCACTAACAGTGTAAGAGGGTTCCTTTTTCTCCACACCCTCTCCAGCATTTATTTTTTGTAGACTTTTTGATAGCAGCCATTCTGACCAGCTTGAGATGGTACCTCACTGCAGTTTTGATTTGCATTTCTCTGATAATGAGTGATGTTGAGCATCTTTTCATGTGTTTGTTAGCCATCTGTATGTCTTCTTTGGAGAAATGTCTGTTTATTTCTTTGGCTCATTTTTTGATTGGGTCATTTATTTATCTGGTATTGAGCTTCATGAGCTGCTTGTATATTTTTGAGATTAATTCTTTGTCAGTTGCCTCATTTGCTATTATTTCCTTCCATTCTGAGGGCTGTCTTTTCACCTTGCTTATAGTTTCCTTCATTGTGCAACAACTTTTAAGTTTAATTAGGCCCCGTTTGTTTATTTTTGCTTTTATTTTCATTACTCTGGGAGGTGGATCATAGAGGATCTTGCTGTGATTTATGTCAGAGAGTGTTCTGCCTATGTTTATTTTATTTTTTGTTTGGTTGCTCTGAGTCTTAGTTGTGGGACCTAGTTCCCTGACCAGAGATTGAACCTGCACCCCTGCATTGGGAGCGTGGAGTCTTACTTGCTGGACCACCAGGGAAGTCCCTACCAGCATTATTTGACCCAATTATGTCTTCAATTAATGCTGAGTGCAGTTACTCTCCCCAGCTTCTGCTTTTGCAAAAAGAGTGGTTCTAGCCTAGTTCATTATCATGAGGTCCTCTTGTGCCTTTGCCTCCTACATCCTTCTTCCTATCTCTACTCTGTCCCTTCATACTGGTACCTGGGTTAGCATGGACAATGCTACTTCCCAGGAAGTCTCTGTTGGACTCAATCTGTTTCCTTTTGAGGTTTGTTCACACCATGCTGTGTCTCAACTCTGTTCACTTGTGATACCCATATCTGGGAAGACATATCTTGGAACGAGTAGATAATACTCATTCTTCCTATTTTTCCTCCAGAAGCCAAGTTCTATAATAACTTAATCATCTGCAAAGGATGACTAAGGAATGAAATACACTCCACTTTTTTAAGACAGAGATGGAAATTAAGACACACACACAAAAAATTAAGTAAAATTACAACTAGGTCCCCAGTTTTATGGGTTGAATAACTGCCCAATCTCACTCATCCCCCCAAAAAGATAGGCTGGTATCCAAATCCCCAATACCTCACACTGTGACCTTATTTGGAAATAAAGTTTTTGTAGATGCAGATATTTGGATTAAAATACAGTCACTCTGGACAATGATGCATTCCTAATCCAGCATAACTGCTGTCCTTATAAGGATGGCCCTGAGAGGACAGACATAGAGCATCAAGTGAAGACGAGGACACAGATCAGAGCAGACAAGCCAAGGGAGGCCAAACATTGCTGGTTTTCACCAGAAACTAGGGACAAAGTGTTGAAATTAAATAAAAAATAGAGGCCAAATTTGAGATTTCCCCAAATAGACAAAAACCCCTAAGCCACGTAAGTGAAACTAAATCAACTGTTTTCATGAACCTAAAGGAAACTTAACTTAGGTTATTTTTTTTTTTTTTGTAAATACCTCCAACAATTATAAAGGAAACAAGTCATCTTCCTAAAACTGGTATGAGATAATCACTTTTACCAGTCTCCTGCCTTTTAGAAACTCCCATTGTAATGACCAATTACTGCAGAGGTCAGTGACATCCTCATTTTCACTTTACAAGCCATCAAGTCACTTCATGCTCCCAAGCTTCATATTAGCCTTTAAATTTGGAAGCTCCCAGTTTGTGAACATTTTTCATATACACATTAAACCCTTACTGTGTGTGTGTGCTCAGTTGTTAAGTCATGTCTGACTCCTTGTGACTCCATGGAATGCAGTTGCAGCTTGCAACTCCATGGAATGGGTTGTCCTTTCCTCCCCCAAGGGATATTCCTGATCCAGGGATCAAAACCACTTCTCCTGCAGCTCCTGCCTTAGTAGGTGGATTCTTTACCACTGAACCACCTGGGATGCCTGGATTCCACTTATTATTAATTTGGTAGCTTTAAATTTGCGTTCTCTGGATTTTTGACAGAAACATGGAACATATTGTCCCTCAGAACCCTCAGAAGGAACCAACATCATCTAGGATACACTGTTATGGCAGCTATAAGAAACGAATACACCAGTCATGGCTGAAGTCAGGAACAAATAGGCAGAGATACTGCTACTAGATTAATGGGTTATCCAATTATTTACATGGGGAATAAGACCTGTTAACAACATGAAGGTGAAGTTCTAATTCACATAGACATATGTATTGCTCCTGTTCCTGTTTCCAGTAGAATGCCATCATTTGGGAAGATCAAATATTTTTCCTTTTCTACAAATTATTTTTTCCACATCATAAAATGTAGATCATTAAAGAATAAACTTTCCCAGTAATTCATTTGGTTTTATGTAACAGTAAAACATGCAGTACAAGGAAGAATGTATTTTACCATGGCTACATGATCAACTTTTTGAATTCAATTTGTAACAGAGCTAGTTGGTCAGCAGCTTATTAAACTGCTGTTAATAAAGCTAGTGGATGTGATGGAATTCCAGTGGAGTTATTCAAGACCCTAAAGGATGATGCCATTAAGGTGTTGCATGCAATATGTCAGCAAATCTGGAAGACCCAGCTGTGGCCACAGGACTGGAAAAGGTCAATCCTCATCCCACTTCCCAAGAAGGCTAGTTCTAAAGAATGTTCTAACCATCAGAAAATTGTACTCATCTCCCATGCTAGTAAGGTTATACTTCAAATCTTGCATGCTAGTCTTCAACATTATGTGAACCAAGAGATTCCAGATGTCCAAGCTGGGTTTAGGAAGGGCAGAGGAACTAGAGATCAAATTGCCAACATTTGCTGCATCATAGAGAAAGCAAGGTAATTCCAGAAAACCATCAACCACTGTTTCATTGACTATACCAAAGTCTTTCACTGTGTGGACCATAGTAAAATGTGGAAAGCTCTTAAAGAGATGGGAATAACAGGCCATCTTACCTGTCTCCTGAGAAACCTGTATGTGGGTCAAGAAGCAACAGTTAGAACCCTGTACGGAACAACTGGTTGGTTTAAGGTTGAGAAAGGAGTTCAATAGGACTGTCTGTTGTCACCCTGTTTGTTTAACATATACACTGAGCACATCATGAGAAATGCCAGTCTGGATGAGTTACAAGCTGGGATCAAGGTAAGTGGGAGAAACATCAATAACCTCAGATGTGTGGATGATACTACTCTAGTGGCAGAAATCAAAGAGAACTAGAGAGTCTCTTGATGTCTTGATGAGGGTGAGGGAAGAGAGTGAAGAGCTGGCTTACAACTAAGTATTAAAAAAAAAAAAAAACTAAGATCATGGGATCCAGCCCCATTCCTTCAAGGCAAATAGAAGGGGAACAGTAGAAGTAGTGACATATTTCTCCTTCTTGGGCTCTAAAATCACTATGGATGGTGACTGCAGCCATGAAATCAGAAGATTGCTTCTTGGCAAGAAAGCTATGACAAACCTAGACAGTGTGTTGAAAAGCAGAGACATTACTCTGCCAACAAAAGTCTTTATAGTCAAGGCTATGGTCTTCCCAGTGGTCACATACAGTTGTGAAAGCTGAACTGTAAAGAAGGCAGAATGCCAAAGAATTGATGCCTTTGAACTGTGGTGCTGGATAAAACTCCTGAATGTCCCTTGGACAGCAAGGAGATCAATCTAGTCAATCTTAAGGGAAATCAACCTTGAATATTCATTGGAAGGACTGATGCTGAAGCTGAAGCTCCAGTATTTTGGTCACCTGATGGGAACAGCTGATTCATTGGCCAAATCCCTGATGCTGAAAAGATTGAGGGCAGAAGAAGAGGATGAGATGGCTAGATGGCATCACTGATGCAATGAACATGAACTTGGGCAAACCTCGGGAAATGGTGAGGGACAGGGAGGCCTGCCATGCTGCAATCCATGGCATCTCAAAGAGTTGGACTTGACTGGGTGATTAAACAACAACAGCAGTTGGCCAGTTGTAAAAACAAAATTCTGAATCAGTAGTTTTAGTGTTTAAGTCTCTTAAATATACTCAAGGAAATATATTGACAGACAGGGATAATATATGCACATACATATATATTAACATAATTTTTTGTTTTGACTTATTTGTTTCTACACATCTCTAGATATAAAATATATGATAGTGTATAATTTGACTTTTGAAAAGTGTAGAAATGCTATAATATTAATTCTCAAATTAATCTGAATTGATCCTCACAACCTTCTTTTTAACTATGGATTAAAAAAAGGAATCTGTGACTTCTCTCCTTGCACATAGAACAGCGTGGTGATTGCTTATTTCTCCTCTCCTGCAAACTGTTCTGAGATGAAGTCCTTAGTTGAAAGTAGCGCAATAGAGGACGTTACTTGAAGACTTACTATGTGCCAGTCACATGTGCTAAAGCTTTAATCACTGTGACATGAAGCCGCAAACCCAGAAGATTCGACTAGCACCAGTGTCAATTGTTCCCAGGGTTTACACACAGTTACCAGACCTCCATTTCCATTCAGGATTGAACTGGAGGTCACTTCAAACAATATGATTGATACCAGATTAATTTTTTTTTAATATTCTAATGTGTTTTTAAGATGATGGAGAATACCAGACATTTTGTTATTCCAAGGTAGTATTTGTCTTGCTTTACAGACATAGCCTGAATTTTGTACTCCAACTGCAAAGCTTGGAACCCTCCTTCTGCCCACTAAACTTATTTTGCAATGAGCAATTGCCAATAGCTGGCAGTCATATAGTTTTGAATTGATACTAAAAAACATTTGTCAACTTGGGTGAATATCATTAAATATAAGAAACATGTTTACTCCTTTCCCTTTTTTCAGAAGAACTTGAAGAATTCTTCATGTGATGACAACAGGAAATTAAATAAAGTCCAAATCACATTTTTGTGTTCTATTTTTTTTTTAGTATTTGGAAATGCTCACTTATATTATTCTTCAGATTCATTTCCTTAATCTGAAATTGACACAAACACTAAGGAACAAAATATCCCACAGTTCACTTCACAAGCACTTGCCAATACACAGCAGCAAAAGAAAATCACCTATACTAATTTGGCATAATTACATTATATCTGTTGGAACTAGATAGATATCGATGGCCAGATTTGGGCCTGCAGGGCTTAAATTACATACAGTTATAAAATATGTTTCAGTAATTTCTTTATGACTATATCAACATTTCCTGAATTAATCACCTCCTGTTGCCTCTTTGTTTCATTTTTTAAATATCTTTCCATGTCATCAAGACGGCAACATAGGAGACTCCTAAACTCTCACCATAAACCCCACCCTTGGCATAGTGCCATAGAATCAGGAGGGAACCTCCAACTCCCAGTTTCTCTCTAAGAAGTAAAAGGTTGGATCAAACATCTCGCACCCCAACTTTTAAGGCTGACACCTGAAGGACACGCCTCCAATTCACCTAGTTCAGAAAGCCTACAGGACTTGTGTTCATGACTTCCAGGGGACTATAGAAATTAAGGAAGCAGTTGTTAGTGGGAAGTGAACACTCACCATGACTATAACCCATGGAGGTCCAGTGCAGAGGTAGCAGGTAGAAACATCTATCTCCCAGTCTTTCCCTGATAAGGGTTTAACTGAATTCTTTATAAACTGATGCCTGAAGGTCCAGATTCTAATTAGCATGCATCTCAGGGATGACTGTGATCTGCCTGGAACCCAAAAGAGTCAGTGGGCACTTTTCCCACTTCTGTCTGTGGCTTACTACAATAAAACCAAGACATTGGCTTATCCGTGAGAGAAGTTTGTCCACACATCTGGCACATAAACCTCTATGGAGACCACCCAAAGGACTGGCTCCCAAATCACCTAATTTTGGAGGCTAATGGAGCTCAACATTCATGAGTCCTCCAGGGACTATATCAGTTTCTTTTTAGTCATGTGGATACTCCCTCTGACTCAGCACAGAGTGAGTAAGCAAAACTGCCCAGCTTCAGTTTCTCCCTGATAGAGGCTTAATTTAATATCCTGATATTCCCAGCTACTGCTTAAAGATACACATAGAATAAAAGTGAAATGATGGAAAGAGATAATCCATAGGAGTTAAAAGAAAGTAGGGGCATATATACTTATATCAAACAAAATGAAACATTAAGCCAAAGACTGTAGCAAGAGATAAGAAAATAAAAAGTCATTATATGTTGATAACAGAGTCACTTAATCAAGCAAAAAAAAAAAAAAAAGGGAAGTCACCCAGTTGTGTCCTACTCTTTGCAACCCCATGGACTGTAGCCTACGAGGTTCCTCCATCCATGGAATTTTCCTTAATCAAGAGGATACAATAATTATTTAATTCACCTAACACTGAAGCACCTGAATATGGAAAGCAAATTTTAATAGATCTGAAGAAAGAAATAGATAACAATCAGCATAATAAAGGTCTTTAATATTCTACTTACAATGACCATTCACACAGAATATCAATAAACATTAGACTTAAATAATATTATAGGCAAAATATAGATCATTCCAACCAGCAGGAGCAGGATAAGCATTTTTCTAAAGCACATGTGAAATATTCTCCAGGATAGATCACATGTTAGGCTACAAAATAAGTCTTGAAGATTTAAGAAGACTGAAATCATATCAAGCATTTTTTTCAACCAAAATTATATGAAACTAGAAATCAGTTCCAACTGATCTGAAAGAAAACTGGAAAGTTCCAAAGTATGTGGAGACTAAAAACATGCACCTGAGCAATCAACAGTTTAAACAAGAAATCACAAGAAAAAGGAAAAGCTTGAGACAATTGAAAAAGGAAGCACAGCAAACCAAAGCTTATGGGATACAGCAAAAGCAGTTCTAAGAGGAAAATTTATAGCAATAACAGCTTACATCAAGAGAAAAAAAGAGAGAATTCAACCTAATTTAACACTTCAAGGAACAAGAAGATGAAGAACAAAGTAAATTCAAAGTTAATAGAAGGAAGAAAGTAACAAAGACCAAAACAGAAATAAAGAAATAAACTAGGGATTATAAACAAAATAGAAAAGACCAGTGAAACTAAGAACTTTTTTTTTTTTAAGATAAACAAACTTGAGAACACTTTACTAAACTAATTAAGGAAGAAAAGTAAATTCAAATAAAAATCAGGAAGAGAAGACATTAACCCTGATAACACAGAAATACAGATCATAAGAAATCACCATGAATAATTACACGCCACCAAATTTGATAACATAGAAAAGATAGATAAATCTACAAAAATATAACTTACCAAGACTGAATCATGAAGAAGTAAAAAATCTGTACAGATCAAATCTGTATCAAAAATCAAAAAATCTCCTAACAAAGAAAAGCCCAGGACCAGATGGTCTTATTGGTAAATTTCACCAAATATTTAAAGAAAAACTAATACCATCCTTCTCAAGCTTGTTAAAAAAAAAAAAACTGAATAGGAGAGAACATTTCCAAGTTGATTTTACAAAGCCAGACAAGGACGCTACAGAAAAAGAAAATTACAGGTCAGCTGTCTCTGATAAACATGGATACAACAATCCTCAACAAAATACTAGCAAGCCTAATTAAGAATACATTAAAAGAATCATATACCATGATCAAATAGGATTTATTCCAAGAATAACTATCATTTCAATGTATGCAGGTCAATTAATATGATACAGCACATTAACAAAATAAAGGATAAAATCACATGATCACCTCCATAGATGGAGAAAAAGGTACTTAAAAAAATTCAACATCTCTTTATGATAACAACTCAATGAAATGAATAAAGAAGAAATATAACTTAATGTAATAAAGGCCATATATAACAAACTCATAGCTAATAACATACTCAGTGGTGAAAACTTGAAAACTTTTCCTCTAAGATCACACAACCATGTTTCTACTTGACCAATGAAGAAATTGAGAAATGTTGAATTTTTTTGTAATAGTCACAGAGCAAATAAATATTACAATTGGAATGTGGATTCAATTTTTGATTCTATATACCATACTCTTTGCCCCAACTTTTACTACTACAATCTTCTCTGTTACTCACATCTACATTAACCATAAAATCTAGCACAGTGATTTTCCTACAGTTCATGAAAAATATTTGGGAATGAAAGAGATATTATAATTGGCCCTTTCTTCTAACAGGTAAAATGTTCTTCTATGCTTTACTAAGGGGAAGACAAAGGCTTACTGAAATTGTGTTTGTCTGAAATTAGTATGTCATGGAATGTAAAGTGTATTAATTTTCTGTCTTTTGGCCATGCTGGATACTGTCATTGCTTGAATCAGAATCTCTTCCTGTTTCAGGCTCATTAGCCATAGAGAAGTTACTTGTCCATCTTCAAAAAAATAAAAATTTTACCAAAGAAGACTTTATTTCAAATGTAAACATTATACATGGCATTTCAAATTCTTTTCATTGGCTGACAATATATAAGAAAGTATTAAGCCAAGACACAGACTGAAGTGTCAAGCTCTTGTTATCAAGACAACAAAAAAATTATGGAAACAAACTCTTGGTTTTGAAATTTTTATGGAATGAGTTCTCATGATTACAAACCAAAACTTTTAAGACTAACTGGTCCCCCCCCCCCTCCAAATCCAAACAAAATTGCTTTGTTACAAAATATTTCCTTTCTTTTATTTTCTTCTGTGCTTTGTGAAGCCTCCTGAAATGACAGTTATCCTAAAAATTCATTACAACTATTCATCAAAAAGTAGGAAGTCAAATTGGCATTTGTTTTAAATATTGCATGATAGTTAACATTCTGATTTTTCCTTCCCTCTGATTTTTTGGTCCTTGGACTATGAAAAACGTTTGGCATGACTAAAGAAATTGGGAACATAAATCAGTAAAGAAAAAAAAAAATAATAAAAAGACACCAGATTTAAGGAACTGAGTCATCTAAAATAGCTAAAAACACCACCTGCATCTGAGCTGCAAATGTGAATCAGGTCACAGGGAAGGAGTAGGACTTTTGGTTTAATGTTCAGCTTAAAAAAAAAAAAAGCAAGAGCAAACAATTTATGTATTTATTCTTCTCTATCTCTATAATTCTGTGTTTCAAATTTTAAAGTGATTTGAAATATCAGGCTGGCCAAAAAGTTCATTTGGGTATTTCTGTACCATCTTAAGGAAAAACTCGAATGAACTTTTTGGCCAACCCTATACAACTCAGATTGTAATGAGAGTTTTCATTTTTCCTCTTTTAAGTGGTGTCTTTGAAACGGAGCAGAGTGAAGGTCCTGTAGTGATGAAGAGAGAAGCCAGAAGTCATGATGCTCCTACACTAAGTAGCATGTTCACTTTTTGAAATCCCTGAAGATTTTGGCAGAAGTCAGGATGAAGAACAAGTCTGTAAGAGGCCAGTGGCCAAATACCTATGGATTTGAAGAGAAGTGACCAGAAGGTTAGCCAATGACAATAATGAGGAAGGTCAAATATCAGACATGGTCAAAGATCTCAATGGGAAGCAGTGATATCATTGGTCAAAGACATCAGTGGGAAGAAGCAGTCAGAGCCAAGAGAAGGTTAACCATCTCACCTGACCCCTCAGTTTGTCAAGTATATGAGAATGATCAGCCACCCAGAGCAGGTTCTTTCCAGTGTCCTTGGAGAAGTCTCAAGTTTCATTTAGCAAAAGGAAACATAAGAGCATTCTCAGAAAAGCTGAGGATTTTGCAGAGTATCCACACTCAATATAAAGGCATAGGAGAGAGCATAAAGGTTGGGGAAGAAAGTTGAAGTTGAAGAACTCTACAGCAAGTGTAGGTGGGGTAAAAAGTGTACAGGTGAAGGGAGAATGTCCCTTAAGCCTGGTGAGCAGGGAGGACATTAATGAGAAAAGGCTAACGATTGTCTTTCAGCATCTCAAGTCACCAATTGTATACAAGACCGTGTCTGCTCTCAAAACACAACCCTGAGGACTGCTGTGAGGTTTGAAGAAAGTCAACAGGGGCAGGGCTGGCTTGTGTTGCTCAGAGATAGATGGAAGACTCTGAGGAGAGGATCTGTTTTAGAGAAGCTATCTTGCAGTGCTTAGAGCAGGAGAACGGACAATGGGAGTACTTCTGAGCCCTGGGGGAGCAACTTCAAAGCCCCCTTGAGTGAAAATGTGTGGTGATTCGTTCCTGCACCAGGCCAGCACTGTGACAGGTTTAAAGAGGAACAAGGGGAGCTCCGGTTACGAGGCATTTCTTTCAGAAATAGAGACTCAACCACACTTTGTAGAAGAGGTACCATTTCAAAATGAAGGATGAGAAAAAGTAGAAGCTTTAATGCCTTAGGAAATCCACAAATAAAGAAAACCAAAGCTGAGAGTCTCCCAGAATAGCTCATTTCCAAATGTGCATGTGTGCATACTGAGTTGTTCAGTCTTGTCTGACTCTTTACGCCCCATGGACTGTATCCTGCCAGGATCCTCTGTCCATGGAATTCTCCAGGCAAGGTTACTGGAGTCAGTTGCCATTTCCTTCTCCAGGGAATCTTCTCAACCCAGGAACTGAACCTAGGTCTCCCGCATTCCAGGCAGATTCTTTACTGTCTGAGCCGCCACGTGGCATAAGTTTCAGTTTAGGAAGGTGAAACATGCAGAACATGGGTGATGATGAGAGTTGTACAACAGTGTTAATGCACTTAGTCTCACTGAACCGTACAGTTAAAAATGGTTAAAATAATATACTTTAAAATATGACTTTTACCATAGTAAAAAATGTTAGAGAAAGATAAAATCCAAAGTAACAAACCAGGTTTAAAAAATATGTAAATATTTATATATTAAAGCAGATACATATTTGTAACAAATTCTCCTATGAGGGGTTCATTTATATGAGTAAGAAAATTCACTGCTAAGTGACTATAAAACCAATCAATTGGTAAAAGTTACAGAAAACTGATTTCAGATCAATATGCAGACACAACCTCCAAATAGAGGAAATTTTAAACAATAGAGTAAGTTGACTAGAAAATAGGCTTCCTATCATTGAAATCTTTGTACCAAAGACTGAATGTTCAAGGATGTTGGAAAGGGAATTCTCATATTGGTGGGAGGTTAAGTCAAGTTAGAAATAAGGAAGGAAGAAGGAAAAGAAACACAAGTTATGTGGTTGCCTACCATGTGCCACTCTCTTTACATTTCCTGTAAGATGTTATTTTCCCAACATTAACTAAGCCTCAGAAAATAGAAGTAAATTGCCGCAGTCACTGATGTAGAGATTGCCAGTCATCCACAAACTCCTTTCTATCCTTCCCTGTAACAAATGTTACAGAACATCTTCTTGTTGTTGTTGTTGTTTTTTAATAATTACATGGCAGCCTATTTGGTTAACTTGTCAAATTATAATTTGTTACAATTTCAGACTTTTCATAGATCTTGATACTAGGAAATGTAAGTATGATAAATAAAACAAGCAATAACTCCTGAGCTCCTGAACTATATTCTAGCTGTAGATATTTTATACATGTGTTTGTTTAATATATAATTTGTGTATATGTAATATACACACTCCTATTTCCTCACTTCTAATTTATTCCACATCAGATTTCTGCTTTAAAGAAATCATTCTTTCAGAGCTCATGAATGGTTTCCAAGTTGCCAAACCTAACACTTTGTATTATATCTCATCTTTGTTGACCTCACCAGAGTTTTTGGCACATTGACCGTTTCTGTATCTGGAAATCTCAGCCAATCCTGGAAATGCTGTTTTGAGATCCACTGAAATTAGTATTGTACTTTCATCTTTCAGTAACTACATAATCATCCATAATATATGGCCTTAATAAACATGCATGCATATACTGGATTTTGTTGTGTCAATTTAGCTGAGATTGGGAACCATGTATGTTAGAATCTGGATTTGAGTTGAATAAAAGAGGAGCTTGTCTCAATAATTTTGAGAGGTTGTAATTGTAGGAAACAAGGTGACAGAAAGTTGCAGGATGTTGATTGGGCCGGTTTCATCTCATCATTTTACTGTTGTGTGCAGGTCAGGAAGCAAAAGTTAGGACTGGACATGGAACAACAGACTGGTTCCAAATAGGAAAAGGAGTACGTCAAGGCTGTATATTGTCACCCTGCTTATTTAACTTATATGCAGAGTACATTATGAGAAACGTTGGGCTGGAAGAAGCACAAGCTGGAATCAAGATTGCCGGGAGAAATATCAATAACCTCAGAAATGCAGATGACACCATCTTTATGGCAGAAAGTGAAGAAGAACTAAAGGGCCTCTTGATGAAAGTGAAAGAGGAGAGTGAAAATGTTGGCTTAAAACTCAACATTCAGAAAACTAAACTCATGGCATCTGCTCTCATCACTTCATGGCAAATAGGTGGGGAAACAGTGACTTTATTTTTCTGGGCTCCCAAATCACTGCAGATGGTGATTGCAGCCATGAAATTAAAAGACACTTGCTCCTTGGAAGGAAAGTTATGACCAACCTAGATAGCATATTAAAAAGCAGAGACATTACTTTGCCAACAAAGGTCCGTCTAGTCAAGGCTATGGTTTTTCCAGTGGTCATGTATGGATGGGAGAGTTGGACTATAAAGAAAGCTGAGCGCCAAAGAATTGATGCTTTTGAACTGCGGTGTTGGAGAAGATGCTTGAGAGTCCCTTGGACTGCAAGGAGATCCAACCAGTCCATCTTAAAGGAGATCAGTCCTGGGTGTTCATTGGAAAGACTGATGTTGAAGCTGAAACTCCAATACTTTGGCCACCTGATGGGAAGAGCTGACTCATTTGAAAAGACCCTGATGCTGGGAAAGATTGAGGGCAGGAGGAGAAGGGGACGACAGAGGATGAGATGGTTGGATGGCATCACCGACACAATGGACATGAGTTTGAGTAAACTCTGGGAGTTGGTGATGGACAGGGAGGCCTGGCGTGCTGCGGTTCATGGGGTCTCAAAGAGTCAGACACGACTGAGCGACTGAACTGAACAGAACTGATTACCAGCAGCAGCTCCAAGCCAGCCACCAAGCTATACCAAGGTAGGGGCTTCCACAGACTCTTCTGAAACACCTCCCTTTATATAAAGTCACAGTTCATTAACCAGACATGTGCATCTTCTGAATCTTTTCTGCAATTTCTGACCAACCCACCCACAAGAGATTCTCTTGATTAGTGACTTTCACTAAATTTCATTTCTCTTTCAGACCTTCACATGCTCACATCCTTCTACATATTTGTAAGCTTTCATTTCCATAAAAAAACTGTTCTACCCATAATACCTGTAGTGGTTTAGTCACTAAGTTGTATCTGACTCTTTGTGACCCTATGGACTGTAGCCTACCAGGCACCTCTGTCCATGGGATTTCCAGGCAGGAATACTGGAGTGGGTTGCCATTTCCTTCTCCAATAATATCTGTAGTGATCCTGTTAATAGGGTAAAATTTAAAGGACACATGTGTTATATTAAAATGAACTTCTTATTCTTAGAAAATTAACTATGTATCATATTTTATGAGTAAAACCTGGATATTCTTCTCAATGGGTTTCCCAGATAGCTCAGTGGTGAAGAATCTGCCTGCCAAGCAGGAGATGTGGATTAGATCCCTGGCCTGGGAAGATCACTTGGAGAAGGGAATGGCAATCCACTCCAGGATTCTTGCCTGGCAAGTCCCACAAACAGAGGAACCTGGTGGGCTACAGTCCATGGGGTCCCAAAAGAGCTGGACATGACTTTAGCAATTAAGCAACAGTATTCCTTTCCATAATTCTCAGAATGAAAGACAAGGGGCTCACCCAAGGATGTTGAGGAACCTTTGAAACTTCTAGAAATGAGGTATTTTATTAGACTATGCCAGTGTTGTATACAAAATGAGCACACATAGACTCGACATCCCTGTTTAAGTCACATATTGCTGTGGACTGACATGTGACCCTCGGCCAGTTTCATATGTGGCAGCCTTAACTCCCAATGTGATTATATTTGGAGATAGTGACTTTAGGAGGTAATCAAGGTTAAGTGAGGCCATAAGTGGAGGCCCCTATTCTGACAAGACTACAGCCTTATAAGGAAGACATATAAAGAAAATGAAGACAAGAGATCTCTTCCTCTCTCTGGCTTATGAAGACATAGTTGAAAAGTGCTAGCCAGAAAGTCTCATCACAACAATCCTCGCACCCAGATCTTTGACTTCCAGGCTCTAGAACTGTAAGAAAATTGATTTCTGTTGTTTAAGCCACCCAGTCTATGACTTTTAGTGTGGCAGCCTGAGCTAAGACACCTTCTATAATAACCTCAGGCTGTTTGTCTGTAGAACATATTGCAAGAGTCTTACCTTACACAGCATCCTTGGGTAGGATTGTGTGGGATAGGACATTATGAGGGGCACTAAATATTCAACCTGAACACAGATTTTCATCCAATTCTCTTGTAGCAAGCATCACACGTGACCCACTGGCATGCTCTGCTATGGGTGTGATGCCTCCATATCCTGTTCTGTGTGGTAAGGACTGTCTCACTTTCTACTGATCTCACCTGTGTGGGCATTTATTGATACCTCATTTGCAGCATCAACTCCTTTCCTATTTCTCTCTGATCACATGGGTTTTATCTTTTATCTTGTTTAACACTTTCAGTAGAAATCAGAAGGAAAAAAAGGTAAAGTGTAGTAAGACCTGGCTGTATCAGCAGTTCTCATTTGATAGACAAAAGAAACTTTAAGTTATTCTTTGGCCAAATAATAATTGGCATATTTTATCAAAATAAAGTACAGTAATTGCCCTACATATGAACCTTCAGGTTGCAAACTTTCAAAGATGGGAATGTGCATTTGCACGCCAAGTCACATGAGTTGGTTCACACGTGCGGCGTGCATTGTCACGTGTGTGCCTCCTCACGGCTGTGGTTTTGTGTACTCTGCTATAGAATATTGTACAGAGTACAGCAGTACAGCGTCTTTATTTCAGCCCAGGATGTCCGCTAAGCAAATGTAAAAGCAGCAGATGATTGTGTTAGTTTAGCATCTAGGCTAACTTTGTTGGGCTTACGAATGCATTCTCAGAACAGCACTCATTCATATGTAGGCAACTTACTGTGTTATAAAAATGTACTGTCTCAGATGTTCCGTGATTTTGATTGGTTTTATAGTATCAATTATTTGGGGAGAAAATTTTGCAACTTTGGAAGCCATACGTATCCATATATGACTTCTTTAGCATCTTAGTGACCTGTAGCAATTAACTTGATTATCAAGATGGCCAAGCTAGTGTTGAGAATAAGACCAACACACTGGAAAAATCTGACTCATTGTGTACTGGGCTTTTCACTCTGGGGTTTAATAAACAGGAAAGAAGCATACACAGTCTGGTGCTTGCAGTCAAGGAGCTGGTGTTCAGTGTTCTGGGCAGATTTCAAGGTCTTCTGGGTTGTATCCAGGCGGCATAAACTCATAGCTAGGTCATGGAATCAGAACACCAGAATTCTGTTTCGATGTCCAACATTTTAGTACAATCAAATGGAATGCAACATTGAAATATGAAATGCAATGTTTCAGCTAAATCCATGTTCAAGTTGGCAACTTATGTTCTGCCTGTGCAGAACTGAGGAATTTGCTATTGTCTAGACCACGCTTTAGACAGTGAGCCACAAATCCCTATGTAGAGGCTATTCTGTTGTTACATAACTTGAAGAGATTTTTTTTCTCCCAAAGTCATTGAAGAAAAATGCAAGAATAATAAAACTCTAAAGAAGTGGGAATGCATGTCAAATAAACTCAAATGGCATTATCTATGAAAGAGAAGTCTGTATGCTTTTTGCTAATTTCTTAAAACTATATTAAGACTATTATAACTACATTAAGTTCTAATAAAGTCAAATAAGAGACTGGAAGACAAGATCTCAAAGCTCTTTTCCAATTTAAATTTTTATAGTCCTAAGAATATAGGGTAAATTTGAAGTAGAAAAAGATAAGGCAGAAAGAAAATAAATACAATTCCCTCCATAATACTGACTGCATTTATTTGATTTTTTAAAAGCACAAAAAACAGGGAAATTTATCTTCATTGGACTTTCATTTTGCATTTTTTCAGTATTGGAACAGTTAGTACAGAGCCTCCTTCCAAGCAGTTATTTCTCAATGGCTTTTTTAAAAAGTGAGGAATAAATGACTGTCTAATAAGAAACAATTTCCTAATATACACTGTGCGTTAGGAAAATTGATTTTGAAATCTTAAATAAACCACTAAATATAACTATTATTCAGAAATTGGCAAATATGAACTATGAGTGCCCATTCACAAAAAAAAGTAATTTTATTCCTTTCTCGTTAAAGAAAAAGAGTTATAATTGAAGACTCTGGTCAATTTTGAAGTTATGAAAGAAAAAATTCACCCTTGTTAAATTCACTAAAAATATTAGACTTTATAATTGTATTATTGTTAGAAAAATATGATATTAAGTGGCTAAGATTTAGGGCCATGTGATACTGATCAATATTTGGAAATATTGGAAAATATTTTGGAAAAATAAGTACTAGGTTCATATCTGGACTCTGACTTTTACAAACTCTATGATCTTGGGCAAAATCACTATTTTTTCTGCAGATAATTTTTCTCATGTTATTAAATTGCTAAGATATTCACCTTATTCAGTGATAGGTACTTTGTTATCTATACAGACACATAAAAATGTTATTTAGCCAAAGAGGCAGAGGCAGCTGACTGTCCATCAGAATTGCCTCTCCACTTCTGTATATACCACTGGAGCTGCTTAATGGAGCTAGGAGCTCCATTATCAACACTACCTTGCAGCTGGTTATGGCCTTGTGACAAGTTCACATTTGCTAAATGAAAATTAGGCATACCATTTTCTGACCAAGGTCACAACCTTGTGCATTCTCCATGTTCTCTTTCTCCTACCACTAACCAGATAAAATGATTGTGGTCCTAGGAACTTTAGGAAGTGGGAAGAAACTGGGTCTCTGAATTGCAATATAGAAAAGAACTGTCCACTAGTTGGGAATATATACCTGGGATTGTTACTGTGGAAGACAATACAATTGTCCCTTGTGTTGAGCCATTACACATTTACAGATCTTTGATCACAGCTTAGCATACCCTAACTACTACAGAAATTAGTACCTTGAAATGAAATACTCCTATATAGGGAAAAAAAAACAACCTAATAGATGACATGGGCTAAGGAGCTTGGTTGTGGGAAAAATAGATGATATAGCCTAGAAAGTTGATGAACTATGCTACGCAGTGTCAAAATAGTGAACTAACACAATATTGTAAATCAACTATACTCCAACTGTTCTCTGAGATAATTTAGAAATCAGAACAGTTCGTAGAACTACAGTTCTAAGAAAATTGTTAGAAGAAGCCCAAATAATAGTGTGTGTTGGCCTTACATGCTACTTGTAGCAAAGTATTTCAAGAACAGCATTAGCTTGTATGTGACTGACCAAAAAGTAGCTGGACTGGAGAAGTCAACAGTTCTTGGAGCCCAAAAGCATTTGCTCCCCAGATACTATTAAGACTTTTCAGAAAAAATAACCAGCCATATGGCAAATGTTCAGTTAAAGGCATTGCTTTCCTACTTCAGCTAGTTGTAGATGGTTTTAAGATAGCACCTATTAAGTTCAGAGAAACAAGCATGAGGGAAAGAAAGTGAAATTATATGGCAGACTTAAGAACTATGTCTGGGAAAGAATTTTCAATGTGATTATATTGCCAGGTCGTGCAGTGGTGAAGAATCTGCCTGCAATGCGGAAGACGTGGGTTTAACCTCTGGCTCGAGAAGATCCTCTGGAATAGGAAATGGCAGCCCACTCCAGTGTTTCTTGTCTAGAAAATTCCATGGACAGAGAAGCCTTGTGGGCTACAGTCCACGGTGTCACAAAGAGTTGGACATGACTAAGCGACTGAGCACACACACATAGGCACAATGAATTAACTAGAAGCAAATATTTCTGAAGTCTATTAAGGTTCTGAAAGAACTGTATTGGCAAAGAAAGCATCAGCTTGGACTCTAAAAGTCAGTGACTAATGAGCAAACTTAACCCTTGGACTCCTAGCACAAATGAACAAGGAGTCAGCTATGAAAGCTGGTCAGCCCTCATGGGGGCAGAATCCCCAATATTCACTTCTGACGATGTCGTGGAGGAAATAGATGAGGAAAGAAACTCTAGAAGTAAAACCAGGGGTCCTGGAGAACAGTGGACAAGAGAGTTCTTTTCAAGGAGAAACAGATCCCTCATCTATCATTTTCCATAAGGAATATTTTAATGCCTGCTCAACAAACTTACAACCAATGACTAGAAATTACTGTGAGATTTTTTACAGAATAGCCTACACTTCTTTCACCACTGTATATTTGCTGTGGGGACAGGCAGAGCCACCTCACCATCAATGAAGAGCTTAAAAAATGCTGCATCGGGAGCATGGGAAGGACTGTATATCACACAGAGATTGGATGTTGAGCTAGATGCAGTAACTTAATCTAAGTTGGGTGTATTCTTTGGGTGGGAAGAAAGGTACCCATTTCTCACCCAAAGAACTAAGAGTAAATCTGATAAATGGGCTATTGTTTACTTGCTAAATCATGTCCAACTCTTTGGAAACCCCATGGACTGTAGCCCGCCAGACTCCTCTGTCCGTGGAATTTCCCAGGCGAGAATACTGGAGTCAGTAGCTATTTCCTTCTCCAGGGGATCTTCCCAACCCAGGGACTGAACTCAATTCTCCTGCATGGCAGGCAGATTTTTTACCATCTGAGCCACAGATAAGGGCTGTTTCCTAGAAGTACAACTCTTACCATGAGTGTGTGGCTGGGAAGCAGCTATCTAGCTAAGAAGCATATTTACTCGCCCTGCTTACAGCTATATGTGGGTATATGATTAGTTTTCACTAAAGTAATATGAACAAAAATGATAAGAATCTCTTCCAGGCAAAGGATTTAGTACGTTGATTTTCCTCCTGAACATTCCAGTTCCTCTGTATCCGAGGAGGACAATGTAACATAAGGAAGAGCCACGATCCAGAAGGAACCTGGCACCCTGAATCCCTCTGTGGAAAAGAGTCACCTTGAGTTACTATATGAGCTAGAAATAAAACTGTATTGTATTTAAACCACTTGTGCCATTTTGTATGGATTTGTGACCGCAGTTTAGTGCTATCTTTCAAATTATAGTTACATCGTTTGTCTAGGCTAAGCTGTTTCAGTTGTGTCTGACTCTGCAACCTTATGGACGATAGCCCACCAGATTCTTCTGTCTGTGGGATTCTCTAAGCAAGAATACTGAAGTGGGTTCCTGGGCCCTCTTCCAGGAGTTACCCAGGGCTAGAACCAGCATCTCTTACATCTTCTGCATTGGAAGGCAGGCTCTTTACCACTAGCACCACCTGGGAAGCCCTATATCATTTGGAGATGTTATTTATTTAGGGAAAAGCAAAATGGTTTAAAAAGTATTTGTAAATATTATTTTAAGAAGGAAAGCATATGTAATGAACTATGGTATATGATGCATATTTGGGAGATTGATCTTTTCTAGGGGAAGATGAAAATTCATATGTATGACTGGAATAGTTTCCATGTATTATAAATGAAGAGACTTAGATTCTGTGATATCTTAGATACAATAATACTTTTAATTGTTGTATAGCTATTTTCTGAATATTAAAAAACAAATGAGATGATGACAGGTATCAAAAGTCGTTATTATATACAAAGTGAAACTTCATCTACTGTGACATAGACTAAATGTTTGTATTTCCCCATAATTAACATGTTAAATACTAATGCCCAATGTGATAATATTATCAGGGGGAGACTTTGGGAGGTGGTTATGTCATAAGGGTGGAACCCTCGTGAACAGGATTAGTGCCTGTATGAAAGAGACCCCAAGGAGCTCCTTTGCCCTCGGACATGTGAGGACACACAATGAATATGACATACTATGAACCAAGAAGTGCATACTCACCAGACACTAAATCTTTCATCCCCTTTATCTTGGACTTCCCAGCTCCAGATCTATGAGAAATACATGATTGCTGTGTAAACCACCCAGTTTCTGGAATTTTTGTTATAGCAGCCTGAAGAGACTAAAACATTTTATCATGGTTACATTTAACTCTTCCCCTTCTGTTATTTAAAATGTTTTTTCAGGCACTCTGGTTTCTTTCCTTTTGTTTTTTATTTGCTTTTTTGTTTGTTTGTTTGTTTTTAATTTTATGGCCATGCTACCCAGCTTGTGGGGTTTTAGTTCTCTGACCAGGGATCAAACCTAGGTCACGTGTAGTGAGAGCATGGAGTCCTAGCCACTGGACTGCTGGGAAGTTCCTGGCATTCTGGTTTCTTGATCACTTTCCAGATATAAGTAAAACTGTAGTACTCTGGTAACTGTATCTCATTTAAAATCAAATTTCATCTCCATTTTGTACTTCATTCTTTGAAAACTCTGATTGGATACAAAATCTGCATGTCCTGAAATACTTGCAGAGAGGGTTTGCCAAATTCATGGCTCATCAAAGCAGATGAACATGAAAACAGATGATTTATTGCATAAGCTAAGGCAATGGCACCCCACTTTAGCACTCTTTTGCCTGGAAAATCCCATGGACGGAGGAGCCTGGCAGGCTTCAGTCCATGGGGTCGCTAAGAGTCGGACACGACTAAAGGACTTCACTTTCACTTTTCACTTTCGTGCATTGGAGAAGGAAATGGCAACCTGCTCCAGTGTTCTTGCCTGGAGAATCCCAGGGACGGGGGAGCCTGGTGGGCTGCCGTCTATGGGGTCGCACAGAGTCAGACACGACTGAAGCGACTTAGCAGCAGCAGCAGCAGCAAAGTTCAGGATGTGATGTTATATTCATTGTGTTGCTTTTTACAGTAACATCAAATAAATGGTTATAATAAATGCCTTCTTATATGAATTGGGAAAATATATGACATCTTTTAGAGATTTTCTCGGTCAAAAATATGACTGTATTTTCAGATATATCAATTTTTATCCTAAATGACACACATCTAAGAACTGTCTGTTTACCCTGTCCTGCAGAACAATCTCTAAAATTTACTCTCAGAAAGAATTCTTCCAAGGTTAAGAAAACATTTTAGCTGAAGATTTTTAGATATACCCAGTATGCTCTTTTTTAGGGGAATGGAGTTTCTCTCTCTTAGTCTGCAAAGCCACTGCTGCTGCTAAGTCACTTCAGTCATGTCCGACTCTGTGTGACCCCACAGACGGCAGCCCACCAGGCTCCCCCGTCCCTGGGATTCTCCAGGCAAGAACACTGGAGTGGGTTGCCACCTCCTTCTCCAATGCAGGAAAGTGAAAAGTGAAAGTGAAGTCGCTCAGTCGTGCCTGACTCTTAGCAACCCCATGGACTGAAGCCCCCACCAGGCTCCTCCGTCCATGGGATTTTCCAGGCAAGAGTACTGGAGTGGGGTGCCATTGCCTTCTCCCAGTCTGCAATGGAAAGACATAAAAGAAGAAAAGATACTAAAACAGAAAAAAAAAAAGTGTAATAAATAAATGACTTTTTACTTAAGACGTGGCATTTACTGTTACATCAAAAGCAGTTTTAAATTGGCATTAAATTGTCCTATTAAGCAGTAATAAAATGTCATATCAAGCAGTAATAAAATATCATATAAATAAATTACCCTTGAGAGTTAAGGAAACTTTTGAAAAATGGGAAAATGTTTTTCTTTCAGAAACAGGATTACCTTTACTCCCCACTTAAAGCAGAAATAAAGCTTTGGAAGATTATATGGCTAATCTAACAGTAACAATATGACTTAATTTTCAGGACACATTGTGTCCTGGTCATTGACCTAAACATTAAACAATGACAAATGGTATAATTACGTCACTTTTTCCTAAAGAAAACATTTTGAAATCTTATATGATTATTAGACAATATAAGGTGCGGTTATGTAGAAAGAAGAAAGCAAAATTCTATCTCCCTTAACAAATAAAAATTCTCCCATGGGAAAGCTATGTGTGTACACACACACTTAGGTAGACACAATTTGTTTAAAAAACCGGTCTCCTACTATCTTATAAAAATAAAGGAAGATCAGAAAGGCAGACAGTCATATTTAGGGTGAAATATTTGAACATCAGCTGTATGTTATTTTAAAAACGATTATAGGATAATCTAAGTGGCAAAACATTTATTGCCTTATTTGACCTTTGAAAAACTTGAGCAGACACCACATTAGTGATGGGGCAAAGATATAAACAAGGTTATGGTTGGCATAACTTGTGCCTTGAAAATCAAGTAAGAGAAGCCACAGAACACGTGTAGGAGGGAGATGCACTTTGTACTCCTAAATATGGATTTGGAGGGAGACTGACTCTCTGGCATTACTAATTGAGTATTTTACTGTGTGTAACTTTTATTGCTTTGGGAATGGGGTTGGCAGATGACTTTCAAAAGGAAAGAACAGACCAAAAGAGGGAAGATGCCATTTTTTTAAAAGAAGAGATTCCTATCATTGTTATGATTCTGTGTATGACACAATTCTCATTTCTTAAAATGTCTAGTACTGATGGATCTGTTTGTCATATCTGCACCTTCCCAGCCCAGATCGCTAGACATTCCAACATCTTAAAATGTTTCAGTGCGGAGACAGATAACACAAAACTCATAGAAGAAAAAAGCTTAGAACGATTACTAAAGAATCACGGCTAATACAAACTTGGATTTGTTCCATTACTATTCTGTTGTTGTTTGGTCGCCCAGTCATGTCCAACTCCTTGTGACCCCATGGATTTCAGCACGCCAGGCTTCCCTGTCCTTCACCATCTCCCAGAGCTTGCTCAAACTCATGTCCATTGAGTCAGTGACGCCATCCAACCATCTCGTCCTCTGTCATCTCTTCTCCTCCTGCCTTCAATCTTTCCCAGTGTCAGGGTCTTTTCCAATGAGTCAGCTCTTTGCATCAGGTGGCCAAAGTATTGGAACTTCAGCATCAATCCTTCCAATGAATATTCAGGAATGATTCCCTTTAGGACTGACTGGTTTGATCTCCTTGCAGTCCAAGGGACTCTCTCAAGAGTTTTCTCCAGCATGACTACTGGAAAAAACATAGCTTTAATTATATGGACCTTTGTAGGTAAAGCAATGTCTCTGCTTTTTAATATGTTCTCTAGGTTTATCATAGCTTTTCTTCCAAGGAGAAAGCATCTTTTAATTTCATGGCCGCAGTCACCATCTGCAGTGATCTTGGAGCCCCAAAAAATATAAAAGTCTGTCACTGTTTCTATTTTTTTCCCATCTATTTGCCATGACGTGATGGGACCAGATGCCATGATCTTCATTTTTTGAATGTTGAATTTTAAGCCAGCTTTTTCACTCTCCTCTTTCACTTTCATCAAGAGGGTCTTTAGTTCCTCTTCGCTTTCAGCCATGAGGGTGGTATCATCTGCATACCTGAGGTTATTGATATTTCTCCCAGAAATCTTGCTTCCAGCTTGTGCTTCATCCAGCCTGGCATTTTGCATGATGTTCTCTGCATATAAGTTAAAAAAACAGGGTGGCAATATACAGCCTTGACGTACTCCTTTCCCAGTTTTATACCAGTCCATTGTTCTATGTCCAGTTCTAACTGTTGCTTCTTGACCTGCATGTAGGTTTCTCAGGAGGCAGGTAGGGTGGTTTGATATTCTCATCTTTTGAAGAATTTTCACAGTTTGTTGTGATCCACATAGTCAAAGGCTTTATCATAGTCAATGAAGCAGAAGTAAATGTTTTTCTGGAATTCTCTTCCTTTATCTATGATCCAGTGGATTTTGGTCATTTGAACTCTGGTTCTTCTATGTTTTCTAAATCCATCTTGAACATCTGGAAGTTCTCGGTTCATGTACTGTTGGAGCCTCGTTTGGAGACTTTTGAGCATTACTTTGCTAGCGTGTGAGATGAGTGCAATTGTATGGTAGTTTGAGCATTCTTTGGCATTTCCTTTCTTTGGGGTTGGAATGAAAACTGACCTTTTCCAGTCCTGTGGCCACTGCTGAGTTTTCCAAATTTGCTAGCATATTGAGTGTAACACTTTCACAGCATCATTTCTTAGGATTTGAAATAGCTCAACTGGAATTCCATCACCTCCACTAGCTTTGTTTGTAGTGATGCTTCCTAAGGCCCACTTGACTTCATACTCCCAAATGTCTGGCTCTAGGTGAGTGATCACACATGGTGGTTATCTATGTCATGAAGATCTTTTTTGTATAGTTCTGTGTATTCTTGCTACGTCTTCTTAATATCTTCTGTGTCTGTTAGGTCCCAACCATTTCTGTCCTTTATTGTGCCCATCTTTGCATGAAGTGTTCCCCTGTTATCTCTACTTTTCTTTAAGAGATCTCTAGTGTTTCCAATTCTACTGTTTTCCTCTATTCCTTTGCACTGATCACTTAGGAAGGCTTTCTTATCTCTCCTTGTTATTTTTTCTAATAATCATCTATAGCAGCTGCCTATTAGCACCAGGGACCAGTTTCATGGAAGACAATTTTTCAACAGATGCGATTGAGGGAGATGGTTTCAGGATGGTTCAAGCACATTACATTTATTATGCCATTGACAGGAGCTGGAGCTAAGGCAGTAATGCTAAAGACAGGAGCAGATGCAAACACAGGTGAAGCTCACCTCCTGCTGTGCTGCCTGGTTCCATGACCTGAGGGTTGAGGACACCCTGATCTGCTCACAAAAAAAAAAAAAAATGAAAAAGAAAAAAAGTGAATCTCAGGGAGAATAGTAATGTTCCTAACTTACCCTATAAGTCCCCTACATACAAGCAAGTTCTGTTCAAAGAGTACAATCATAAGTCTAATTTGTTTGTAAGCCCCACAGTTAACTTTTTTGTGGTTGCTCTAGGTATTCCAGTACATATCTATATAACTTTCCACTTCTAGTTATGTTGACTATTTACTACTTCAAGTGAAGTATTGAACCTTTACTTCCTTTTACATCACTTTTCCCTGTCCTGTTTATAATGTCATTGTCTTTAATATCCCTAAGCACTTAGAACAACTGAATCAATCTGTGTTATAATTATTGCCTCAATCATTAATCATGACTCAGAAAACTCAGGAGAAGTAAAGTGCATTTTAGTTACCCATATTTTTGTTTGTTGCATGTACGCCCTTCCTGATATCCCACGTTTCCTTCTTTTACCATTTTCTTCTTGTTTAGAGAGTGCTACAGACTGAAATGTGTCTTTCCCAATTTCATGCATTGAATGAATGAACATATGCATGTGGTTAACTCTGGAGATAGGGCCTCTAAGTAGGAAATTAAGATTAATTGAGATCATAAGGGTAGGGCTCTGATGTGATAGGGTTAGTGGGCTTAGAAGAAGAGGCATCAGAGAATTTAAAAATCACTTGTCAACTGGCTCTTTGTCTCTCTCTCTCTCTTTCCACTGAAAAGAGGTCATGTGAGCAAACCGTCAGACGGCAGCCACCTTCGACAAGGCAGGAGGAGAAGCCTCACCAGAAACTGACAGTGCTGGCTCTCTGATCTCACGCTTACGCCTCAGAACTATGGGAAAATAAATGTTGTTTAAGTCTCTTAGGCTGTGGTATCTTGTTATGATATGAGTGCATGCTAAGTCAGTTCAGTCATGTCCGGCCCTGTGACCTTATGGATTGTAGCACACCAGAATCCTCTGTCCATGGGATTCTCCAGACAAGAATATTGGAGTGGGTTGCATGCCCTCCTCCAAACTAATATGCAGAGCTTTATCTACTCATTCTTTTAGTGTAGATCTGAAGCTGATAAAGTATCTTAATCTTCCTTCCTTGGAAAATGTCATAATTTTTTCTGCATTTTTGATGGGAATGTTCACTGCATGTAGAATTCTGGGTGAACAATTCTCTTCTTTCAGCATATTAAAAAAATGCCATGCTACTGACTTTTTATAAGAAATCTAAAGCTGTTTGATTTTTTTTTTTTTACCATAGATAAAATTTTAATTCTCACTGTTTTTAAGACTTATATTTACCTTCAGTTTTCAGAAATTTAACTATGAAATGTCTTGGTGTGAATGTTTCTCGGTTTATACTGTTTAGATTTTTCTTGCTTCTTGAATCTACATTTATGTTTTTTGTTAAATTTGGTAAATTTTTAGTTATTGTTTTTTGTTTTGGTTTTTTTTTAAGCTTCATCTTCTTTCTCCTCACCTTGTGGGACTCTGATGACAAAAATATTTATTGTTTTTTGGTAATCTTAGATTGGGTGATTTTTGTTGCTTTATCTTCCAGTTTACTGATTCTTTACTCTGAACTCATCATTCTGCTGTTAGACCCATTCATTGAAGATTTTGAGTTTTTTATTTATTTACTTATTGAGGATGGGATTGGTATTGGGTTACTCAGTTTTAAAATTTTTCATTTGGTTTTACTTTGTATCTTCTGATTCTTTGCTGATACTTTTTATCTTCATTGTGTTTGTAATTACTTGTTGAAGCATTTTTACGAAGACTATGTTGAAATTTTTGTCAAATGATTCTAGTATTGTCATTGCCTCCATGTTGGCATCTATTGATTGTCTTTTTTTTATTCAGTTAGAGATGTTCCTATTTCTTGGCACAATGAAAGATGTTCTGTTAAAACCTGGACATTTTTCCTATTATCTTATGAGACTCTGGATCTTATTTAAGCCTGTTTTTGTTGGCTGTCTCTGCATAGACAGGAGATAGTGGCTCCTTGTTACTGCCAGGAGAGGATAGAAGTCCAGGTTTCCCATTTCTACTCAATTATCACGGAGAGGAGCTCCTTGTTACTGTTGGATGAATGCGGGAGTTCTAACTCCCCAGCTAGACACCTGTTGTCACCAAACTGGCTCAAAAGAGTAGTGTGCTTTATTATGGTTTCTCATGTGGCCTCCACTGACACCATGGGCAGTGGTGAAAGTCCTTTCAATGATGAAGTCCTGACTCTCCTCTAGAAAGGAAGAGGAGAGATTCCCTTTATTTCCAGGTGGGGTTGAAAGCCTAACAAGGGTGATTCATTTCCCTGAGTAGGGATTAAAATTACAACTTCCTACTCAGCCTTCTCTGACATCACCCTGGAGAGAGTTCTGGGTACCTCTCTATAATCTAACAAGAGTGGAAATCTAGGATCCTCATTTGGCCTTTGCTGCCTGGATTTGATGTAAGACCACTGTTTTCTCTGTGGTGCATTTGGCCAGATTAGAACAGTGATTATCTAAAAGTTTTCTTACTTGCCAGTCTGCCCCTTTTTTTGTCCTTTGGCTAAAGACAGCAAGCTTTTGTAGGGGATTTTTGTTTCCATATCTGCTGACATTTCTGGGTTTACAGCTTCAGCCCCACAATTTGAGATGTATGAGGTAAAAAGAAAACACACAAACTCATCACTGCATCATCCTTTGGGTTTCAAGATTCTTAGCTAGTCTGCCTTCTTCTCTTCAATCTTTCAAAGTCTCCTTATGCTTATTTATGTATAATGTCTGGGGTTTTCAGTTATACTAAATAGGAATAAACCTATTCTCTCTTTTCAGAAGCAGAAATTCAAAGATTGAATTTTAAAATCATCCTGGGAATAAATTTCGATCAAGTGCATATGTAGCTATGTGTCTTTGACTTAAAATAAGGGCTTTGAGACAAGGAAATGACTCATATAAGGGCAAGTAGAATATAATGATCTTGCTGAGGCAAAAGGATCAAACCACAGTGAAGATGAAGGCTTACCAACTCAACATGAGATGTTTGACTACAGAGAATAGACTTACCTCACTATTACAGTCCACATTCTAAAGCCTAGGAATGGCAAAACCACACAATAGTATCTCTTCCAGAATTCTATCATGAGCAGGAACAATCAGATTTTCAGCAGCCACCTGCTTAATACTAGTTTTATAACTTCTGTTAAGATTTAGTCCTAGGTGTTTTGGTCCAAATTTGGTTTGAGGGGCCTGTTTCATGAACATTTCATTTTGTTTCTGGATGTTCGGCCAATAAGAAAGATCTATTCCTTTAATTTTGAAAGTATAGAAACACATGAAGCAAAAATCAACCTAGGTACTCCCTTGTAGAGATGGTAAATGACATTTAAGAATAAATACAAGTATTACTGTGTTATGAACCATCTTAAAATTCCTTTGCGTTTACAACCATGGGCTCCTTCAGATAATCTGGTTATGGTGTGCGATGCCATAATGGCTGTTTCATGGTAAAGTCTTGTCTTGGAAAAAGACCTTGAAAACATTTATTCAGGTAATAGATGCCCTTTTGTAATAGGGAACAGGTTTAACAGAATAATGACTTGTTCCTATATAATAATCTGCATATCAGAATTTGAAGCAAAGTTCTTCTTCCAAATTTAATTATAAAGTAGAAAGGTTTTATTAATTTGTTCATTTTTTAAGTAGGAGACAGAACACATGCTTATGCAACTTCATATCCAAAAAAAAAGTGTAAATCCCAACCTTCTTGTCAAAGAATGTCCATTAATTAAAAATGGCTGTGTTGGTATTTTTAAAGTATCTCTTTACATATTGAACACTTGCTTTGGGTAAGAATTTGACAAACCAAAAGCATATCGCAAATTTTTTTTCAGGATTGTGTTCAAAATGTCATCAGCATTTCAAAATGTTGAAGAAGTTCCTTGGTAGAGAAAGTGGGACACTGCTTTCAGTTTTCCAAACCACAGAGATGTGAGGGAGGAAATGTGAAGGACATACCCAAACAGGGAGTCAGTTTTGGTGACAAAGGGGCCAGAAAGACAGCCAAGTCCTCTACAATACAGGCCAAAATCAAAAGTACTCTGCAGTGCTACAGTGGTTCCTGCCAAATGTCTAGAAATGCTTTCATTAGCTATCTTTATTGGTGATTTTTATATGCCTCTAATCATGTGTCATCTGACTGAACTACAGCAGAGAAACCTACATTTAGTTTGTCCCTTGAGCAATATTATGTGGTTTCAAAACCACAGCTGTAGGAAGAGGAAATCCATTTGATGTTTCCATTGGTGTATTATTCAAGTTCAGTCCATTAGCAACCGTTTTAGATGGTGAAATACCAATATGCTGTGCTGGTGGGAGCCCTGGACTAATAAATGACTTGAATTTGAGTTCTTATTACCACTGATGACACAATGCTTTTCTAAGTACTTCCTTATTTGTAAACTAGAAAAATAACAAAAGCTGCTCTGAGTACCTTGCTGGGTGGCTCCAAGGAACAACAACAAAAGAAAATATTTCTGAAGGGAAATTCACACCAAAGCAGTCATGAAACCTTTAAACAGCAGAATGTCAAGTGGTTCTAGCTGGAGACTAAATTGGCACAAAGGTGCAAGAGAGGATATTTGTTAGTGTAAATGTTGGGAAACAGTATGTGAACTTAAATCTGTACAGTAGTTATATTTCTTTAGGCAGCATTCACCTTGAAAGCTGTTCTTCTTTTTTTTTTTTCATTTATTTTTATTAGTTGGAGGCTAATTACCTTACAATATTGTAGTGGTTTTTGTCATACATTGACATGAATCAGCCATGGAGTTACATGTATTCCCCATCCCCGATCCCCCCTCCCACCTCCCACTCCACCCGATTCCTCTGGGTCTTCCCAGTGCACTAGGCCCGCCCAGGAACATCAAGGTACAGGTGCATTCACACATACACACAAACACACACACGTGCAAACTGGCCCAATACTAATTTAATACTATCTGAATGTCTGCTCTGTATCAGCTGCTGTGCTCAGGAATAAAAGGGAAAGCAATTCCAATATAGACTTTCCTTCTGTGGAGCTTACATTATGATGAAGAAGACATGTAATTCCACTCTAACCTTCAAAATTGTGCAGTGACAACATAAATTGCAGAAAGCAGAATTATACTGTTATCAGCATTTATTATGTTAGCATGAATATATTAGTGCACGTATTATTTTTTTAATTAAAAAATAATTTCAGTGTTATTGTCTCATTCCCTTGCTAGCATTAAATACACATAATTAATAGCTTTTGTTGTTGTTATTGATGTTGTTCAGGCGCTCAGTTGTGTGACTCTTGGCGACCCCATGGAAAGCAGCATGCCAGGCTTCCCTGTCCTTCACCATATCCTGGAGCTTGCTCGAACTCATAACCATTGAGTCAGTGATGCCATCTAACCATCTTGTCCTCTGCCATCCCCTTCTCCTCCTGCCTTCAATCTTTCTCAGCTTCAGGGTCTTTTCCAATGAGTTGTCTCTTCACATCAGGTAGCCAAATTATTGAAGCTTTAGCTTCAGCATCAGTCCTTCCAATGAATATTTAGGGTTGATTTCCTTTAGAACTGATGGGTTTGATCTAACCTTAAGTCTAATTAATATATAGTAATTGACATTATATCTCAGCAATTTAAGCTCCATAGTATTCAAAGTGAAAGAAAGTGAAAGTGAAGTCACTCAGTCGTATCCAACTCTTTGTGACCCCATGGACTATAGCCTACCAGGTTCCTCCATCCATGGGATTTTCCAGGCAAGAATACTGGAGTGGGTTGCCATTTCCTTCTCCAGATAGTATTCAAAAGGTAATGTTAAACTAGAAAAGAAAAAATATATATATATCCAAAAGTGGCCAAGGGAATTTTGTGTTCTCTTTTCTTGAGATGGTTAGCATGTATTCAGTTTTCAATGAGAAACATGATTTTTCTATATCTTTATTTAGAAATTAAAAGAATGTCAAGTCAACAAGGGGAAGACAACAGTATCTTTCTTCGTTATCAAATTAGATAAGCTAGAGTTAGATCTTCTAGAATTCTGTTTTCTATATTTTTCTGGATGAGAGTAGACCAAAGAGAAATTGCATAGGATTTGAACAGGAAGCCAAGCAATGCCTTTTAACTTCTGAAGGCCACTAGCAGCAACGTGTGGAAAGAAATGTCAAAAATAAAGACAGCCTTAGATCAATAAAGTGGTGAATTCAACAGCCCAGAAAGTTATGAATTGTTGACCCGGGATGATAGCTGTGTAAACATGAAAGTAACCAGTCTGGACCAGTCATACAGACATGGGCTTCGGCAGCAAAGTCTCCAGGCAAAAAAAAAAAAAAAAAGAGCTCTGTGGAATAGATAGCATGATTGAGATAGACACAAAATCAAAGGCTGAATAAAAGGAAAAAAAATCAATCCAAAAATCCAAGTAAAGCTAACATCTGTATAAGCAATTATGCACAAATTACTGGTCCAAATTTAAAAAAAAAAAAAGCAGTCTATGACCTTTCCGAGGAAAATGGAATGGATTTTAAGCAATAGATAGAATGAACAAAAAGCTAGATGATCTGACAAAGAAAACATATGTTTCTTCTTTCTAACAAGAAAAACAAAATAAAAGCATTTAGAAATTTTTGAGCATTTGGAACCTCAGTAAGAAATGAGAATTGATTTGAGCATTCTTCTAGCAATCTCAATGGAATTATGTCAATGTCAATAGGAGACATAATTACATCACACCATTTGACACTGTTGTAAAGGTTATTTAGGTAGACATATGTATTTAATTGCAATTTATGTTTTTCAACTTTTAGAATCAGCCTATATAATACCCAGATAACTAAATTCTTAACACAAAACAGAATATAAATGAAATCAACACTGAGGAAATAAGAACCATAAGACATTATGATGATGCTTCATATTAAAATATATTATCATAACAGATCAAGTCTTAGAAAACAAGAATAAGGACACCATGAAATGTACTTTACTTGCTACAAATTTTTAAGAAAATAGCATCACATCCAGTATGGTCTGGAGTCAGGATATTATTCCATATAATTGTACTCTGTAACATAAAAATAATTTAGCATAGAGTATAAAGCATTAGGGATTTCCCTGATGGCCCAGCAGTAAAGAATCTGCCTACAACACAGGATTTGCAGGAGACACAGGTTCGATCCCCTGGTTGGGAAGATCCTCTGGAGGAGAGCATGGCAACCCACTCCAGTATTCTTGCCTGGAGAATCCCATGGACAGAGGAGCCTGGTGGGCTGCAGTCCATAAGGTCACAAAGGGTCAGACACGACTGAAGTGACTTAGCATGCATGCACATAGAGTATTGATCCTCTACGTTCCTTGAAAACCTTGTTTTCTTTGAAGGTGACTTTTATAGGTTGAATGTTTGTGTGCTCCTGCCTCCAATTCATGGCTTGAAGATTTAACCCCAATATGATTGTACTGGAGATGGGGCCTCTAAGAAAACAATGAAGGTTAAATGAAATCATAAGGGATTGTGTTCTAACAGGACTAGTATCGTTATAAGAGATATCAGAACTCTCTCTCACACACACATACACACTCTCCTCATGCAAGCGCTGAGGAAAGGCCATATGAGGCCATATGAGGATCTAGCGAGATGGCCAGAAAGGGAGTTCTCACCAGAAGCAGATTGGCCAGACATTGACCTTGGGCTTCCAGCCTTCAGAACTCTGAGAAAACAAATTTCTGCTTTAAGCCACTCAGTTTACAATATTTTGTTCTGGCAGCCCGAGCTACAGCAGAGACCAATGTAGGCTTAAAAAGTTGAAGAGAAACTAAATGCCCCATGTTTCTAGTTGAATCATGTTATCTCCCTGTTTATTTGATTTATACTTGTTTTGTTTTTTAATGTTTGATACCAGAGTTTTCCTGATGAAAGGAGAAAGATTTCTAATTCACCAAGAGAACATTTCTGAAAAAATTGAATGTCAAAAGCATTTAAGTGCAGTATCACTTCTGTTTCCTATTAGTAATGATTTTTCTCTCTTGTTGCCATTTTATGCATTAATATTTAATTATAAAATAACTTCTAGTTACAGAAAAGTTGTTAAAAAGTTACCAAAAAAACTCTCTTACTTCCTCCAGCCATATTCAAAAATTAACATTTTGCCCAATTGCTCACTCATTCTGTCTCTCTCCCTCTCTTCCTCTTTTCCCATTTTACGTATACATGTAAATAACATGAGAATATAAACATACAAATCTAAAGCTTTGAGATTAAGTTGCAGATATCACACTTCCTACTTCCTGACTACTTTAGAATGTTCTTTCCAAGATCAAGGACATTCTCATATATACGCGCCTTCATGACTATGAGCTTTCTTCTGTCTTTCTCTACGACTTTCCCATAATTTTGCAGATTGTATTTGGTTAGTCTTGTTCCCATCCACAAACACATACCAGATTCTGAATGTGGGAATCTAGGTAGAACAAGAAAGTATAGGTGTTTATATAAGAATCCATGAATTCCGTTGCCATGGTGGAATTATAAATAGGAGACTGGTGAAAATTCAAGTAGAAATAACCAGGCAGTCTTCTCCACTTAGAACTGTACCCAAATCTGTATACAGTGCTTTGAAATGAAATAATAATACCATGCATTTTCATATCATAGACAAATAACTCCTCATTCCATTTTGTTTTCCTCTTTTTCCTTTCTAGTTCTTTATGAAAGATATCCAAAAATTGATCTTCACTGAAAAACAACACTAAAATCAAGCAGAAGATTGTTTTGGCAAAACATATTGGACTGATAAAAGACTAATTAGTGTATTTGAGTTCAGGCCTCAGGACATTTTTTTCAAATGTTTTCATTTGTATTCAGGATTTTGAATGTACCTCTCTTTTATTTTGAAACACATGCTTGTTTTGGAGGAAAACTTTGGCAACATGTCAAAGAAAAAGTTATAGCCAAATGATTTAAATAGTGCTTATCAAGAATCTTTGATAAGTTTTTCTCTCCTACCACTATAAAATCTAGAAAAACACAATTCAGGGAGGTGTTCAGTCTTAAACAGAAATGCTGCAGCTTTGAACTGCATTAAAATCAAAAAGTACCTTTCTAGCTCTTACTTGAGACTTCTTGGTAATATAAATTCAAACAGAACACTCATAAAACACTGGTCTGTTTCTTTCATCTCATAAAGTTCTGTACTCTGTTAAACATTATGGTTGTTTTGTACATCAGCGTATTCACTTAACTCATGGATGCAATGAGAAAGTGAACATTTTTTAGTTATTCAACTAAGATGTGGGTTTCCCTGGTGGCTCAGATGGTAAAAGATTTGCGTGCAGTGCAGGAGACCCGGGTTTGATCCGTGGGTTGGGAAGATCTCCTGGAGAAGGAAATGGCAACCCACTCCAGTATTCTTGTGTGGAGAATCCCATGGACAGAGGAGTCTGGCAGGCTACAGTCCATGGGGTCACAAAGAATCGGACATGACTGAGTGACTAAACATGCATGCAACTAAGATGTAAGGCGATTCTTCAAAAGACTGAGTCAGAGTTGAAAGATTGAGTAGTGAACACCACCTCAAAGAGCAATGATAAGGCTCCATCTTTCTCTATAATTAAGTTGATCTCCTATTAAAAAAAAGCTGATCTCCCTATTAGAATAGGAAAAATTATATTGCATGAATTACTGATCCACAAGATGTTAGAAAATATGTTTAAAAATTAATGTGGAGACATGACATACCCATTTATTTGTTTTCCATCTTTCTTGAGATATGCATAATTGACCTATAACACAGTTAGGGGTTAAGTTTGAGGAGTACAATGTCTTGATTTAATACACTCATCTATTGCAAAATGATTACCACCACAGCATTAGCTAAAACCTAAATCATATTACCTAAATATTATTTGTGTGTGTGTGTGTGTGGTGAAGACACTTAAGATCTACTCTGCAAGCAACTTTCGAGTATGTAATATAGTATTATTAACATAACAACTATGCTGTACATTAGATCCCAGAATTTATTCATCTTATAACTAAAAGTTTGTGTTCTTTGACCAATATCTCCCCATTTTCCCTCTCTCCCACTCTGATAACTGTCATTCTACTCTTAGCTTCTAGTGGTTCAGCTTTTTATATTTCACATGTAAGCGGTGTCATATAATATTTGCCTTTCTCTATCTGACTTCACTTACAGTAATGCCCTCAGGGTCTCTACATGTTTTCACAAGTGGTAAGTTACCCTCTTTCTCATGACTGAGTAATACCCATACTACATACATCTCCTTTATCCATTCATCTGTTGACACAGTCATCTGTTGACAACATCTGCTGTTTCCATATCTTGGCAATTGTGAATAATGCCACAATGAGCACAGAGGTGCAGAAATCTCTTCAAAACCCTGTTTTCATTTCCTTTGGATATATAGTCAGCTATAGGTTGCTCAATCATATAGTAGTTTGAACCTCCATACTAAATATATTTCATAGTGACTACACCAATTTACATTACCATCAACAGTCTACAAGCATTCCCTTTTCTTCTCTTTTCCACAATTATAAGATGTTTTGATATATTCACGTAAAATTTGTATTTTTAAGTAAGAAAATATGGTGTCAATATAGACTTTAGACTTTGGGTAAAATTGCAACTAAAATCATACACTAAAATGATACCTGTTGAGTGTACTTTTTCTAACTTTAAATATTATAACCATTATTGAAACTCATAAGATGGGGAACAGATGTACATCCATGGCTGATTCATGTCAATGCATGGCAAAAACCACTACAATATTGTAAAGTAATTAGCCTCCAATTAAAATAAATAAATTAAAAAAAAAGAAACTCATAAGAATGAGTAACTGTTAAAGTATGACAATGATTCACTGTGACCCTCTAGTAAATTACTAAACAAATTCTTTTAAAAAAAAAATTCACTTTCCTTTTCTATGTAAATTACAAGAAGCCAGTATAATGTGCTTTTTCATATACACTTTTTTTCTTTTGTGAGATATACTATCACCTTGAAGTTTGTGGATATTTAGTGTCTCAACAATTACCCACCATTGTTGCCCTTTACTAAATTTTCTAAACTTTGATGAGGGAAGTGACTTAAAAAGAGCAACTCTGCCCTCTGGTGTTCTCTGAAATCAAGGGTAGCTGCTTGCTTCTGGGAAATCACCCTATTTTGAAAGTTGTAACTCTGAATCAAACTTCTAGACTAATCAGCTGTGCCCTTCCCCCTGTTCCTTTTTTCCAAACTTGCACAAACCAGTCATGGAAGCTGGTTACTTTATCTGTACCTATGCCAGGGTTAGAACTCATTCTTTAGGATTTTTACTAAGATTTGTAGAGCCAAATAACAAAACTTTAATTGAAACTGTACATTATTCTGTTTGAAATTTTAATTTAAACATATTTTTAAGCTTAGGATATATTTATGCATCTGAATTGCTGAATGGCTAGTTGATAATTGAACCACAGAGATTGTGTTGTGCTATATTTTAAAAAACAAATAGTAAGAACAGTAAAAGCAAACAAGCTTATAATTTTTAAACATGACAACTTTTAGGAGCTAGGAAAAGTTGCATGTGTTTTTTGAACTCAGATAATTGATAGAAGTAAGCTATCAAACTTTTGTAAACTTCTTTTTGGGATTAAAAGACAAACCACCAGCAAAGAACCCATCAATAACAATGAAATAATCACTAAATTAACTGATGTCCCTACTCTTATAGTGGAAAGTGCTAGGAAATAATGCAAATGTTTAGAGGTTTCCAGTTTATCATTTCCCCCTAGAAAGACAGCATAGAAGATGAAACCCTATAAAAGTTGGCCTGGACTTATGAGTCTGTTTTCCCTTGAGACTTACATTACTGAACGCATTACAGTCCATTACATGAACTGAACATTACATTACATTACTGAACTTACATTATCATTCTGTTCCCTTTTGTGTATTTATTTTCAAGTTGAGGATGTAAGTTAGCATTCATAGAACCAAGATTAAAAATGGGTATTTTTAACCTTATAAGTCTATGGAAGAGCTTCATCAGAAACTTATTCATATATACATATAGTGGTTGAGGTAGAAACCATCATTGATTTTCACCTGATTTCCAAAGAAGTCCATGACCCACCCCCACACCCCTCCCAAAAAAGAAAAAAAAAAATAATAACCATGAAAAAAATACCTCAGATTTTGACTCTGATCCCCGAGAGCGAATCCTAACAGTTTACATGGCATGCTACCGCCATCTTGTGTCCACCCGGTATCTGCTTTCATCAAAAGTCCCGGCTGGAAGGACGCCTCAGAGACATTCCGGATCCAGCCTGGAGGGCACGGCAGACACTTCAGGGAGCAGAACGCAGAAAAAGAGTGAACTTCAGTCTGTAGGTCCCTTAAACCATCACTAGAATTCTAATACTTAAGTACTTAACAATGTGCAAGGTATGCAGAATTAAAGACTTATCCCCAGTAGTTAGTTTTAAATGACTGGTGCTTGAAGCAGAAATTAGAACTGGCAGGATTTCCATAGAATTTCTAACTGGTAACGTTATAAGTGAAGGCAAGAAGATATCACTGTCTCACTGAGATCCTGCAAAAAAATTTCAAACCTTGGAGCCCTAATATTCTATCTAGGTGGTTCTGGATATTCACTCAACATGAATTGGTTTCAAAACTTTCTAAAGTTTAGGCATTTCAACTTGGGGGAAAAAAATGCTCAGGTTTCCTACACAAAATTAAGAGTTTCTCAGCCTGGTAATTTCTCATTATGTGGCCAAATTGATATGATATTTCACTACTGTATTTAAGTGTCCAAAAGTTATTTCAGCTCTTACTTATTCTTGTAGTCTAAGAAATGTAAAATTATCCATGAATGTTAGAAAGAAAATACAAAAGTTCCCATTGGTAGCCTACCAATTTAATGTTTACCTGCCAATTCCCGAAACATACAGCCCTTTATATATTTTTTAATATTATTAACTTGTCAGCTACATGAGAAGATGATTAAAGAGAGCTGCCAACTGCCCTTGAGTAACAAGTATATTCTGGACCCAATGAAGGAATAAACTATTAAGTTTCTTTCTCATTATTGTGACTACAAAATTATCTCAGGAAAACTTATAAAGGCCATGGCAGAAATTGTGGAATTATTTCCAGCCAGCACAGAATTTCTATTTAAGAGGGAATTTGAAGTAACCCTTCGATTAGAAAGGTATTGTGAAAACTAGACTTGAACTTGATTTTGAATAGCGAAGCAGTAATGGGGGAAGGAGATTCTTATGTGGAGGGCGTGACTCACTGTAACTTTTGCTAGATTCCAAAGCACTTTGCTAGAAAGGTGGTGTTTGGCCTCATAGCACTAGAATTAAAAGAACAGGCAGAAATAATTAGTCTCAAAATAAGCACAAATAAAGTCACCTTCTCAGGAGAAATTCACATTATATTTTTACCTGGGGGATGGCAGAGACAGATGAGTATAATTCAAAACTTTCATTTGAAAAGCATTACTCATTTTCTCTCAATCAAATCACCCTCATCTGAGTCTTTGATCCTATAATTAATTGGCTTCCCCAACATGTTAGGATTCCTCAAGGAATCTAAGAATTGTCTCCGGTAGGAGCCTCAGTGAAAATAAACCACACAGGGATTCAAGTCTCTGAACCACTCAGTTTTCCACGAACAAACATCTCTGTGCCATGTACCTGTCTGGGAATTCTCGAGGGAGGGCAGGCAAGCTCTCCATGTTGGCAATACTATTGTTGGGATCCTGTATTGCTCCCGGCTTGCCCATCTGATAGCCTCTCCCAGAGGAAGAGCTGCAGGAACTGATAGACGCTTTCCTTCCACTTCATGCTTCTTGACCAATGAAAACAAAGTGCAGAAGCGGAAAAATCAGTAATCACATAACAAAAGGCCTCGGGCATAAAAATCTTTCATTTTGGACAGTGGAAACTTGATTATGCTACATCCTCTCTGAATTTTGCTTAGAAATCACAAAAACAGCACTGGAAAAAGCATCAGAGCCACGTGTCCGGTTTCCTGCCCCCAGGGGTCTGTTCTACGGGTCCCCCGCCTCACTGGTCACCCCAGACTGAGAGCATAGATGTTCTTTTTGGCCATCTTTCCAGCACTTTGATTCAGGTGGCTGAGTTCTCCATGCCTGATTCCATAGCTGTAGCATCCCTTCTCCCAAAGACATTGACCGAATTTTGACTCAAAACTTCTCTTTACGCCCATGGTGGCCTTCAATGCTAATCTGTCAAGTCATTCTCCTGATGTGATTCTGACTTCTCTGAGTACTGCCCTTGTATCCGTGCACTACATCAGCCTTGCAAAAATAAAAGATAGACTTCTCAAGGCCTCGCCCAGCCTCCACTCTTGATGATTTCTGCATTGTCTTCCCAGCAACTGGACCAGGCTGCTGCTTTTTCTCCAGCGCTACCCAATGGCCAGGATGAAGTCAACTCACCTCAATTCCTTTCTGCCTCAGAATAAGCTTCTTGTGTATCCAAAGCATGTTTGTTGTTGTTCAGTCGCTAAGTCGTATCTGATTCTTTGTGACCCCATGGACTGCATGCTCCAGGCTTCCCTGTCTTTGACTATCTCCTGGAGTTTGCTCAAACTCATGTTCACAGAGTTGATGTTGGTATCCAACCATCTCATCTTCTGTCATCCCCTTCTGTTCCTGCCTTCAATTTTTCCCAGCATCAGGGTCTCTTAAAACGAGTCATCTCTTCACATCAGATTGGCAAAGCATTGGAACTTCAGCACCAGTCCTTCCAAGGAATATTCAGGGTTTATATCCTTTAGGATTGGCTGGTTTGATCTCCTTGCTGCCTAGGACACCTTGGAGAAGTTAAAATAACTTTTGACCCCACTCTGGATTACAGGGAAGAAATGTCAGTTCCAATGTTCTCCGAAGTATTTCTCCCAGAAGTCATTCATTTTTCAGGGAACACTTAGTGGCTTTTATTCCTAAACTGAGATCAGTAAAATTAAGATGCAGAGCAAGCCTGTCCCCATGTGACATTGGTATCACTAAAATGCATGAGCATCAACATGAATGGTGAAATTGTACTTTTCTCTGAGTTGCTGGAAGAGGGAGTAATTTTTGTTTAAATAGGTCTCATGCTCATTCCAAAGTAGTTGAGCACATGTATATTTTCTAACCACTCTGTATTTTTAAAGAAAATTTCTTTTGTTGTTACTTATTTACCAAAAGCCACATTTTATGACTTCAAACCTTCTTCATCCTTTAAAGTTGACATGAATTTGGTTCTTTGTGATTGATCTCAGGGCCTTTCTGACTGTGGTAATATCAGGAGCCAATATCAATTTCTTTCAAAAAGGATCAAAGAAAGATTCATTCTCTGTTCCCATAAAAACAGTTTTTAGAAACCTCTTCCCTCCTAGCATTCATCTTAAAAGAAATTTAAATAAAAAGTAGAGCAAACTTTTTTATCCTTGAATACAATTGCACTTTTACAATTTCAAAGAAATTGAGCTTTTCTTATTTTGTCTGTATTCTACAATTAGATTAATGCTATTTTTGTCATTTGCAAGAAAATATTTTGTAAAACCGGTTTATTATCAGACTTCCCTGATGATCCAATGGCTAAGAATCAGACTGCCAGTGGAGGAGACACAGGTTTGATCCCTGCACAGGGAAGATTCCACATGCCATTGGGCATCTAAGACCATGCACCCCAACTACTGAACAGAGAAGCCACTGCAATGAAAAGACCATGCCCTCAAATAGAGAGTATCCCCACCCTCTGCAACTAGAGAAAGCACTCAAGCATCACCGAACACCAAGTGCAGTCAAAAATAAAATAGTAAATTGATAATTTTTCAATTAAAAAATAGGCTTATTATCATTTACCTTCCAAATGTGTGATTCTATGTGGATATGTATATGTGTGTATTTTAGGGTGAAGTGAGGTATAGCACACTTAAAGAATTTTTGAAAAGAAGCCCTAGGGAACAGGGTCTTATCACAATCACTTCTGGAAGAATAAAGGCCATCCAAGACCTCCTGCCTCCCTGTAATGAACAAGCTGGGTGTTATCATTATTCACTTCCCTACAGATAAAAGAAACCTAACAATGTTTTAGAGAGCATTGGAAAGGGAAGGTCCACTTCTGTCTCACGCTCCAACCCCACAAACTCATTAAATTGGTTCTATTTCTTTGTGCTGTTTTCATAGGACCATGATCATCTATTTCGGGGACTCAGTGGTAAAGAATCCACCTGCCAATGCAGGAAATGTGTATTCAATCCCTGTGTTGGGAAGATTCCCCTGGAGGAGGTCATGACAATGCACTTCAGCATTCTTGCTTGGGAAATCCCATGGACAGAGAAGCGTGTTGGGCTGCAGTCCATGGGATTGCAAAAGTCGGACATAACTGAGAGACTAAGCACCATTTATTTTCCATTCTGAAATCTAAGAAATGGAAAATTTGGGTTTTTTCCCCAATTCATTTAGTGCAAAATCTGAATTAAAGTTATGCATAGTCTTTATTTTATCCCAATTAGTTGTTACCTTTCATTGCGAAAGTATGAGTATATCTGGTTACAAGTTAGAGGTATATATACTGTAACACTTATCAAAATCTGAAGTTGTAAAATTTCTGAATTCCAAAATTTATATGGCCCTAAGATTTTTAGGGACTTCGCCGGTGGCTCAGACAGTAAAGCATATCAGAGATTTGACCTATGTTGAACAACACAATCACTTCTGGAAGAAGGAAAGCACACAAAGAGGGTCTTAGTAGATCACTGGTTCCTAGCTAGCAATAGAGATGGCGTGAAGACTTTGCTTAGAGACAAACATGGGGACTAGAAATTATGAGAGGAGTGAAAGAAAAAAGAGATGAGAGAGAATGGACCTCAGGTGGCACATACAGCTTACATCAAAATGTGGCATCATTTCAAAAGAAACTTTGCTCCAGATCATCATCGTTGTTGTTTAGTCTGTCATGTTCACTGCCTCTGCGGCCCCATGGACTATAGCCCACCAGGTTCCCCGGTCACGGGCTTTCCCAGGCAGGAAAACTGGAGCAGGTGGCCATTCCCTTCTCCAGAGGGTCTTCCCGACCCAGGAATCGAACCTGCATCTCCTGCATCTCCCACATGGGCAAGTAGATTCTTTACAACTAAGCCACCTGGGAACCAAGAAGCAAAAGTAAGATACTCTTCTTCCGGACCTTCCTAGCACTCTAAGCTGTTGATTCCACACTTTTGTATGTAGATCTGGTGTGTTTGCTGCAACATTAAGAGGGATAGACGGGATTCTACTACATTACAAGCCTGCAAAAATTCAACCATGCTTTATCCTACTGAAATTTGAATTAACAAATTCCAAAATAAATTCTAAGGATAGAGTTTAAGAAGTTTAAGAAGTTCAGATCTTCCAGACACATAGGTTCTCATGTGAAAAAATAGTAATAAACTTAGGCTACAGTAAGAAACGAAATATCAAATAAGTGACTGAAATCTATGATGGTAGAAAACTTGATGGCTATAAGCTAACACTAAAGAAATTAATCCAGACTTCTGAAAATTTGGCCACACATCTACCTCCCTTTCTTAAACATTATACATCTGTGAGTGTGTGCTCAGTCATGTCCAACTCTTTGTGACCGCCTTGACTGTAGGCCACCAGGCTCCCCTATCCATGGAATTTTCCAGGCAAGAATACTGAAGTGGGTTGCCATTTCGTACTCCAAGGGATCTTCCCAACCCAGGGATTGAACCAACATATCTTGCATCTCCTGCCTTGGCAAGCATATTCTTTGCCACTGTGCCACTTAGACACTATATATACTTGAAATACCATTTTGAATAACTCACTTATTTCTATTAAACATTTGAAAGGCAAAAGAAAGAAGTTGTTTAAATTTGGTAAACAAATCTTTCAAATGTCATAAATTTATTCTAAGCTGTGCTCAGCATCTACTGATGTTCTGATATATTATTTTGAGTATGCCAAAAGCTGAAGCATATATTATCAAGAAGCATTTTAAACAATTGAGGGTTTATTATGCTTTGTTCTTCAAATATTTTCTAATTGTTGGCCTAAATGGGAAGCTTCATATCAACTATAAAAAATTTGATTAAGAAGTCAAAAATGCCTAAGTTGGAATCACATAACGTAACTGATTTACTAATATCCTGGGATGCATATTTTTAAATATATTTAGGGGAAAGAGCCTTTCAGTTACAATTTGATTATGGACATAGAATTGTAATCAAGCCCTAGTGCACTCTGTCACTTTTTAATTTCCCAGACACACATAGATAGGGTTTTGATTTGGTCACATCCTCAGGAATTCAGTGTGGCTCACTGTTGAGTGGAATCTTGGATACGCTCATTTAGAGCTGGACGGGGAAATGACCAAAAGAGATCTAACAGAAAACAGATTTTGCCATATGGCTCCTAACCATTTGCCCTTTGAAGCTCAGTTAGAGATCTGAGATACTACAGGGATGTTTTTCTTTTGTCATGAAAGATTTGTCTAGGAAGACAGCAGAAGCCACGAATTTGACATGTTGGTCAAAATACAAGAAGTACAAGCCAACAGATGGGAAAGCAGAGGGCCCACAGCTGCTTCAAATGAAGCCCTATGGTGTCGAGCATCGTTCAAAGGGGGCCAGTCTCAAAATAAAGGCATAGATATCTTCTCTCCATCACTAAACAACTCTGTAGATCGTGGCTCATGAGAGACCTTCTATTCACATTGATTCTGATGATCCCTTATTAAATATCAATGTTTGGTCAGTAATCATATTACTCTTGAGAGTCCCTTGGACTGCAAGGAGATCTAACCAGTCCATCCTAAAGGAAATCAGTCCTGAATATTCATTGGAAGGACTGATGCTGAAGCTGAAACTCCAATATTTTGGCCAGTTGATGCAAAGAGCTGTTTCTTTGGAAAAGACCCTGATGCTGGGGAAGATTGAAGGCAAGAGGAGAAGTGTACAACAGAAGATGAGATGGCTGAATGGCATCATCGACTCAATGGACATGAGTTTGAGCAAGCTCCAGGAGTTGATGATGGACAGGGAAGCCTGGCGGGCTGCAGTCCATGGGGTCGCAAAGAGTCAGACATGACTGAACGGCTGAACTGAACTGAACTGAATCATAATATAAAGGGATATAATCAGTACTGTATGAAAATTGGCTAATGAACACTTTCATTCTTTGGTCTATTACCCCTAGAATTAGGCAATAATCTTCACTTTTTTGTTCTATTTATTTGTTTTAAAAATTTTGGCAACTATGCATTTGCTACCCTGACCTGAGATTTTTTTAAATACATAATAAAATATATCAAGTCCAACCTCTACTTAACTAAAATTTATTAAGCTTTCAAAATTCCATTTTAAGCCATCACACACAATCACTTTTTTAAGAGAGAAAATTCAGAAAATATTAGCATGCCCATACACCACATTTTTTTATTCATGATTTATATATTGTGATAAAAGCAAATGCACTCCTGAAATATAGGGAAATACTTTATGAATAAAAAACTGTCAGAAAATTGACACTGTTGTTGGATTTTTTTAGGCATTAAAATAATTGTCTCTCAGGTATGAATGTGTCATATTAAGATAATAAAGGGTAATTAAAATAAAACAATTGCTCCCTGGAAAGAAAGCTATGACAAACCTAGAAAGTGTATTAAGAAGCAGAGGCCTCATTTTGCTGACAAAGGTTTGCGTAGTCAAAGCTACGGTTTTTCCAGTAGTCATGTACAAGTGTGAGAACTGAACCAGAAAAAAGGTTGAGTGCTAAAGAATTGATGTTTTCAAACTGGAGAGGTGGTGCTGGAGAAGACTGTTGAGATTCCTTTGGACTGCAACAATATCAAACCAGTCATTCCTAAAGGAAATCAGCCCTAAATATTCATTGGAAGGACTGATGCTGAACCTGAAGCTCCAGTATTTTGACCACCAGACGCCAAGAGCCAACTCCCTGAAAAAGAGTCTGATGCTGGGAAAGATTGAAGACAGCAGGAGAAGCAGGCAGCAGAGGATGAGATGGTTGGATAGCATCCACTGACTCAATGCACATGAGTTTGAGCCAATTCAGGAGACAGTGAAGGACACGGAAGCATGGCGTGCTGCAGTCCATCGGGTTGCAGAGTTGGACATGACTTGGCAGCTGAACAGCAGCAACTAGGCTGATTGAAAGTCATCATCCTGATGATAATGACATATACGTTGGACCATATTGTAGAAGCACCCAGCCACAGGTAGCTCATCACAGATAACATATTTCAAATTCAAGCCCTATAATTTAGTGCCATTGAATTAGAATTATCAACATTCTATCTCGAGAAAATGTACGATGACTTTATAGTAAATTACTAAAAAATCAATAAGCACTAACATGAGACATGTTAAGACAATTTAGAGTCCGAGAAATAAAAGAACTAAAGATGATTTAATAAATAAACTTTGTTCTATCCTTCTTTAACCTGCTGTTTATGGACTACGGTCGGTATACATGAGAACAATTTAGGAATACAATGCAATGCTTGAATGGCTCTTTATCAAGTTTAAGTGCTATGGGTTTTCTGAAAAGGAAAGTTGAGGTTGCTCCAACGTGCATGAGCATGGGATAGAGGCAGGGAACAGCACATCAGAAAGAGAAAGAAAAAAGAGGGAGTCTGTTTTATTCTCATGACTTTTGAAAATCAGCGGCTAGGCTGACTTTGAGTTAGAGTTTACAGTTTCAGCAGAAGCTAGAAAGTGAGTGGTAAAAAGGGCCACTGCACCTCAGTGGAGAGCAATTTAAATCTTCAACGGGTCACCACTTTTACCATCTGCAGATCAGTATGTGTATCCCAGAGTGAGAGAGAGGATTAAACATTTGACTACAAATCCAGCACCTTTCACCAAATGAATTAATAGAAAGTGTTAGAAAAACGTAACTTTTTCTTCAAGCGTATTCTGAACTGACTTGAGTGTTCCCACTCATGCAGCCATTCAGGAAAGATTCCTACTGCCAACCATTCAGGGCTAAATTTCTTAAGCAAGACTTGTCAGGCACGACCTAGGTTAGTGTCTTTAAGAGTAGAGTTGCTCTAGTCCTGGCGATGATTGCCCTTTTTTTCATTTACCAATATAATTTTTTTTTTCATCTCTGCAGAAAAATGTCTGTGTGGTTGAGGGCAGGGGAGACAGTTGGAGATTCTTGGTTTTTTTCTGAAATAGCATGCTCTCCCAACAATGATTCTGTCACTTTAAGATGAAAACACTGACAGCTAGAGAGGAAAGTCCGATGAAATAAATTAACACTCTTGACTGGTGTTCAAAGCTATGATTTCACATGAATGTTAGAATGATTATTCCATACTAAAGGCCCAAGCTGATGAATGAATTAATAACCTCCAGCAACTACGTGAAGTTGTTTTATTAAGAATGGTGACCTGCTGTTTTCTCTCTCCTCTGAAGACAGAAGGAGAATAGAGAGGCTCAGGCTACACTCCCTGCAGAGAAGATATAACTTAGATATTCAGGATTTTGTAATTAGGGGTTGTTACAAAAGGATATTGATTTCTGAAAATGATTATAGCTGGTCCCCTAGGAAGAAGGCATCACTTGGTTAAGGATCAGTCTCCCTTAGTGAAAGAAAAGATGATTGAGGTTTTCCACACTGGCAGCTAGCCTGCTTCATAGAACACAAGCCTATGACACTAAATTTTACCTCTATTGTATGAACAGTCGTAGATTCTTCTTCTAGTTGTTTGTATAGAAAAGAATCTGGGCTTTCCCACATTTGTTTCAGAGTCAGAGCAAAAGAGTATACATTGGCAATTGTTAAATAATGTGTGTTATGGTCTCTAATAAAACTCACAGGTTTGTGCTAACCATCAAGGGCTAACTATAACCACTGAGATGATGGTAAAATCCAGAATTGTTCCACTAGATTTGGTATCAGAGCACATACCTAATAACTTCCCTGGTGGTCCAGGAGTTAAGACTCTGTGCTTCCACTGCAGAGGGTGCAGGGTTTGACCCCTGGTCAGGGAACTAAGATCCCACATGCCACAGGGCATGGCCAAAAAAAGGTAACAATAATAAATAATAATAAAGTATTTTTTAAGAGGACACTCCTGTGATGTTCCCCCTTTTCCTGTCCTTCCCTGACCACCCCCTCTCTTCTCACTGCCCTTAGTATCCGCAGCCAGCTTGTGCCTACCCTGCCGGTGTCAGCAAAGGAACAGGCATGCCTTCCAAGAGGCTGTACATGAGCCCCAAAATATCTGGGAGATGCATCCATTGCCTCATTACAGACAGCCCCTTCCAACCTCATCTTGTGAAGGGATAGTGAGAATCCTGGAGCTCTCCATGCCCATCAGTCACCAATCATTTCATCACCTGTGCTCTGGGTAAAGCTATAAAATCAGACATCCACTCAAGAGACAGGGTCTAAGTATTAACTCTGGGCTGGTTTCCGGTGGTATATACTCAGCTCCTTGCCTCATTTCCTCCAGTGCTCTGTCATAGAATTTAAAGGATTTCTAAAGACAATAAAGCTGAAAGCAATGGAAAGAAACTTGGCCAGGAAAAGAAGAGAAAAGAAGCCTTCAATATGAAAATCATTTAAAAAGGGATGAAAGAATTATATTAAATAGCAATTATAGTACAGTAAGGAAATGACTCCAGGGCTGGTAAACTCATCATGATTTAGGAGGTGAATTCCACAGTAAAGCAAGCAAAGCTTTGGAGTCAGAGCATAGCTATCAATGCATTGATATATGGAAAATGCCACTAGGGCAAAGGTCATTGAGATAGTCTGGGGGAAGTCCATCACTGAGGCTTCTCTTTCACCTCCAGTGGTCCTGCCTTCCAGCACTACTCAATTCACAAGGGAGTTGGGAATCACGATAGTGACCTAGGAACATCTGGCCAAGTGTTTAATTTATTCGATAACTTTCCTGAGTCTCTCACTGGACCTGTTGGTTAGGGTGCTAAGAAATAGTAACAATGGAAGAAAGAGTTACTATCCTTAGCTAATTGTTGAGGGTAAATTATAATGCAGCTGATATATTCTCAAACATCACTGCTCAAATGTCACCTGAACCAAAACAACTCAGCCCAACAAAAGGTTAATCACTCATTATAGAAACGACAGCTCTGCATTGCAGATAGCTTTGTATCATGTTGATCACTTAAGTCTTTTAAGGAGTTCCTTCTTTTCCTCTTCTTTTTCTCTCTCTCAGTCTTTCTCTTTCTTTTTCTTTCTTTTCTTTCTTTCTTTGCTTCTCCGTCCCTCTAAACTATGAATCTCTTAAGAGAAAAGTAGTTGGGTCATTTATAATTGTGTTACGTTATAAGCATCTGATAAATATTCGTTGAGCTGAACAAAACTGAAAGTTACAGGAGTCATTCCAAAGGTTCGAGAGAGAAGGATGGAGGTGTGGAAGAATAACTTCTTATCTGTAAAATGTACCTAATATCCATCTCTTAGAGTTAACTGATAAATTTTATATCATGTCATACATGCCTGGTACTTGCCATGGGCTCAACTAAGCAGTTGTTGAAACATTACTATTAACAGTTATGGTATCGTTACTGTTAACAATGATATTATGTGTATTATTGAGTTCATAGGTGGCTCAGCTGTGGTCTTGAAGTTACTGATCTTATCCCCAAATAGAGTCTTGCCGATGCTGAGACTTTATCTTATCGTAATCCACCACTCCTCTTTTCCATGTTTGTCCTTTTCCAAGTACGTTCTTGCTTATTCTTCGTCTTCTTTTTACATCTTTTAATTTGTTCAAGTTTTCTTAAAGGGACTTCTCCCAATCTAATGGCTTTACTATTAAATTTCTGAATCTGCTTTTAAAATGAAGCCAATTTGCAAAACAGAATAAAGAACATGCAAGCCAATGAAGCTGGTGTAGGAGAAGCTGATAGAAAAAAATTATTTCTCCAATGTGGGAGCTCCACAAATCTACCATATCTGTGGACACATGATTCTAGTCTATTTTGTATCAGGTAAATCCATTCAATTCACCTGGGAGATGGATTTAGCTTTTGGATGTTTCCCTTTATAATTAATAATGAACTCTGGTTCAAATAATAAGAGGAAAACAGGAAATGAAAGAAAAGAATCTTCAATCTGCAATGCATAACTGTTTTGGACAGTAATTATTGCCACATTTTTTGGTATTATTGTGAAAGTGAGATATCAGACCAACATTTATACTGTTTTTTGAAAAGAAAAAAGGAATAACACTTTGTGCCTGATAATTAGCATTAATGCTTCCATATATTATAAAAAATAGCACTCATCTATTTACTGCAATGTTCTGTTTTAAACAGATTGATTTTAACATTTCTAATAAATTGCCAATATGCAGGCAATTGGGTAGTCTGACATCTCCCTGGGAGAGTAGTTAGAACTTAAATATAGATTTTAGAGTCGTTCATTTTTAAGTAGAATTTAATTAAAGCCATGAGATCAGATGAAGTTGCTTAGGGAAAGGCTAGAAATGCAAATATATTACTTTGTTATAATTGTTCTTAGCTGTGGAAAATATGATCTACCGTAACTGGTTTGTTCAATAGGCATCAGTATTGATCCAAAGAGGCATCTTGTAATTACTGTTGTTATGTTCTAAATGTATAAAAGTTTATCATGAAGAGGGAATTGATGAATATGAAACAGAGAGACACAAAGCAATTAACTAACAACTGTGCACATCATTTAATGTTGACTTATGCTAATTATGCATTCCTTCGGGTGGCTACTATTCACTGCCTGAACACTTGCAAGGAGAAACTATGAGATGACAAAACGTAAATGACCAGGTTTTTTGTTGTTGTTGTTGTTTTGTTTTGTTTTGTTTTTCATTCCTAGTCATGCTGGGTCTTCGTGCAGCTCAGAATTTTCTCCAGTTCCTGAGAGTGGGGACTACTCTTGACCAAATGGTTGCAGGCTTCTCTCTGCGGTGGCTTCTCTTGTTGCTGGGCAAGGGTTCTAGGGCTTCAGTAGATGCGGCTCCCCAACTTTGGAGCATGGACTCAGTAGTTCTGGCGCACAGTCTTATTGCTCCAAAGCTCATGGGACCCACCCTATTAGGGATCAAGCTCACTCCTGTGCCATCTTGCATTGGCAGGCGAATTCTTTACCACTGAGTCACCTGGGAACCCCACGACCAGCTTTAATATACAGTTTTCTTTGGAGGTGGCAGGCAGGTGTCCTGACTTCACGTGTCAAATGTTATTTTTCCTCCCTCTCCTCCTTCTCCTCTACCTTCTCCTGCTTCTTCCTTGTTTGCTTTTGTAAAATAAATTTTTATTATTATCCTTGAGGTAATAGTTATACCTCATCACATTCCGTATGCACACTATTTCTTCAGACTTAAAAATAGAAAAGGCCAGTATATGGAAAGTTGTTGCAAAAAGGCATACAAAAATCTGTCCAGGGGACAATTTTTCTGGATAATAAGAAAATGTGGAAAACCCTAAAGATGAAAAAGAGTAGAGTTAGGAGGGAAAGAGAGACACATATCTTTTGGGTATGTAAAGGCAGAAGGAGGACAGAGGGGATGATGTAAAAGAAACTCCCAACTCAGGAACCCAATATCTTCGGTGGGCATCATTGGTATTTTCTGGAGTGTAGTTTGGAGAGATGTCAAGTAGCCATGTTCAGGTCTGGTTGGGAGACATGACTCAATAAATAATGCCAAGGGTCTGTTCCTGATCTGCATGGAATAAAGGGGTGCAGTCAGGGGTTAAAGAACTTCCCATGTGCCCAGTCAACAAAACACAGAGAACATTAACAAGTGGAAATCCTGAGGGAGCCTATCTGAAAAAGTCATAATATACAAAAATGAGGCCAACAGTGGCAAATGCCAGGGACTACACTCTTCAGTAATGGGGGCAGAATGTGGCCACATAGCAGATCAGACTTATCCTGCTTCACAGTTCATTGGTTCAAAGAAGACATGAGACAAGCCCCTGATCAGCAGAGACCAGCAGGGTTCAGAGGGTACCTTGTAGATCAGAGAAGGCTGCCACCAAGGTTCTCCATTTCTATACACATGTGGAGAGGAAAAGAAAATCTGAACTCCCGAGCACTTGCTCAAAGAAGGCGGATGCATCCAAAAGTACGATGTCAACTGGAAGGAATCCTGGTGCTATGAACTCTTAAGCAGTGGTTTAGGGTCCCCCAGCTACTCATAAAGCAGCTGTTAATGAGCACATTTGGATCAGTAATAGTAAATTAAGAAAAACATTATTTCACCCATCTAGTAAATTTGTGAGCTCTCTCCCATTATAGAATCTTGAAAACTTGATTCTTTGTTTTTAAATTGAAGTATAGTTGATTTACAATGCTGCATTAGTTTATATTGTAGAGCAAAGTAGTTCAGTTACACACACACAGACACACACACACACTCTCTCACAGACACACACACACACACACACACACAGACACACAGACACACACACACACATATATAGTCATTGTTGTTTAGTTGCTAAGTCATGTCTGACTCTTTTGTGACCCCATGGACTGTAGCCCCAGCAGACTTCTCCGTCCATGGGATTTCCCAGGCAAGAATACTACAGTGTGTTGACATTTCCTTCTTCAGGGGATTTTCCCAAGCCACAGAGTGAACCTGTGTCTCTTGCTTGGCAAGTGGATTCTTTACCAATGAACCACCTGGGAAGCCCTGATGGATAGGTAGATAGATTGAGATATACATTTTTTTAAAATATTCTTTTTCATTATGGTTAAAAGTTGATTCTCAAAGACACAATTTAGCCAATCTAAAAGAAAAAAAAAATTTTTTTCTTTACAAAACTGAGGTTCAAGGAGTTGAATAACCTGCTTTTTTATAGCAGAAGAGAAATCCAAATTTCAGGATATCCACTTCGGAACTTTTCTGCCATGTCACCCTTTCCACAAGTAAGCTGTGTGCAGCTCCTTTCTTTCTAATGGAAAGTCAATGAAAGAATGAATTCAGATGGGAAGGGAAGGTCAGATTGAAGATGTGAAAGTCAACTGATTTTTTTTTCCATTGATTTTTATTAGTTGGAGGCTAATTACATTATTGTAGTGGTTTTTGTCATACATTGACATGAATCAGCCATGGAGTTACATGTATTCCCCATCCCGATCCCCCCCTCCCACCTCCCTCTCTACCTGATCCCTCTGGGTCTTCCCAGTGCACCAGGCCTGAGCACTTGTCTCATGCATCCAACCTAGGCTGGTGATCTGCTTCACTATAGATAATATACATGTTTCGATGCTGTTCTCTCGAAACATCCCACCCTCACCTTCTCCCACAGAGTCCAAAAGTCTGTTCTGTACATCTGTGTCTCTTTTTCTGTTTTGCATATAGGGTTATCATTACCATCTTTCTAAATTCCATATATATATGTTAGTATACTATAATGGTCTTTATCTTTCTGGCTTACTTCACTCTGTATAATGGGCTCCAGTTTCATCCATCTCATTAGAACTGATTCAAATGAATTCTTTTTAATGGCTGAGTAATATTCCATGGTGTATATGTACCACAGCTTTCTTATCCATTCGTCTGCTGATGGGCATCTAGGTTACTTCCATGTCCTGGCTATTATAAACAGTGCTGCAATGAACATTGGGGTGCACGTGTCTCTTTCAGATCTGGTTTCCTCGGTGTGTATGCCCAGGAGTGGGACTGCTGGGTCATATGGCAGTTCTATTTCCAGGTTTTTTAAGGAATCTCCACACTGTTCTCCATAGCGGCTGTACTAGTTTGCATTCCCATCAACAGTGTAACAGGGTTCCCCTTTCTCCACACCCTCTCCAGCATTTATTGCTTGTAGACTTTTGGATAGCAGCCATCCTGACTGGTGTGTAATGGTACCTCATTGAGGTTTGTATTTGCATTTCTCTGATAATGAGTGATGTTGAGCATCTTTTCATGTGTTTGTTAGCCATCTGTATGTCTTCTTTGGAAAGATGTCTGTTTAGTTCTTTGGCCCATTTTTTTATTGGGTCATTTATTTTTCTGGAATTGAGCTGTAGGAGTTGCTTGTATATTTTTTAGATTAATCCTTTGTCTGTTGCTTCATTTACTATTATTTTCTCCCAATGTGAGGGCTGTCTTTTCACCTTGCTTATAGTTTCCTTTGTTGTGCAAAAGCTTTTCAGTTTCATTAGGTCCCATTTGTTTAGTTTTGCTTTTATTTCCAATATTCTGGGAGGTGGATCATAGAGGATCCTGCTGTGATTTATGTCAGAGAGTGTTTTGCCTATGTTCTCCTCTAGGAGTTTTATAGTTTCTGATCTTACATTTAGATCGTTAATCCATTTTGAGTTTATTTTTGTGTATGGTGTTAGAAAGTGTTAAATTAACACACAGAAATCCCTTGCATTCCTATACACTAACAATGAGAAAACAGAAAGAGAAATTAAGAAAACAATACCATTCACCACTACAACAAAAAGAATAAAATACTTAGGAGTATATCTACCTAAAGAAACAAAAGACCTATACATAGAAAACTATAAAACACTGATGAAAGAAATCAAAGAGGACACAAACAGATGGAGAAACATTCCATGTTCATGGATTGGAAGAATCAATATTGTCAAAATGGCTATACTACCCAAAGCAATCTATAGATTCAATGCAATCCCTATTAAGCTACCAACAGTATTTTTCACAGAACTAGAACAAATAATTTCACAATTTGTATGGAAATACAAAAAACCTCAAATAGCCAAAGTAATCTTAAGAAAGGAGAATGGAACTGGATGAATCAACCTGCCTGACTTCAAACTCTACTACAAAGCCACAGTCATCAAGACAGTATGGTACTGGCACAAAGACAGAAATAAGGCCAATTGATTTTTGAAGGAATGGCCTCATCAAGAAACACTCACTCTTCCCAAACAAAGTGGAATCATTAAAAGATATTACTGAGACAACTGAAAAATATCGAGATCCATCTCAGATCATTTCACTGTTGGAAGCTGGTTATTCACACTTGGAAATTTTCCTTGACAAGGAACTTTAACCTCTAGTACAATCACTGGGCTTCCCAGGGGGGCACTAGTGGTAAAGAATCCGTCTGCCAAGGCAAGAGACGCAGGTTCAATCCCTGCACTGGGACGATCCCTTGGAGGAGGACGTGGCCATCCACTCCAGTATTCTAGCCTGGAGAATCCCATGGGCAGAGCAGCTCAGCGGGCTACAGTCCAAAGGTCTGCAGACAGATGGATGCAGCTGATAGACTGAGCACACAAGACTACACAATCACTGAACCTCGTTCTATCAATTTTTTTTTCCAGGTAATAAAACTACCTATACTTTTCAATTAAAAAAGGTTACCTTTTGGAACATTTTGAAGTACTTGTTGTCATCCTTAAATAGAAAATAGGAAAAATTATGAGAATTACACTTTAGCATCTTTGTTATACTCTAGCCAGTTGTTTTATTTCACAAAGTCACAATTCTTAATATGGTGATTATTTTTATTTTCCTAGTCTAACCATTTTGTAATATGCTACATAAAAATAATTTTAAAATAAAATAATTATTTGGAAAATTATAGAATTGAATATATTCTTCCCAGACATGCCATCAAGGTGTAGTTTTTGCATTTAGCATAATTTGAAGGCTGGTTTGCAGGATTTTTAAAAATTTGTTATTATATGGGCAATTAATTTCTTCTATATAATGCAGACAGATGTATATATTAATTTAAAAACGTGTAACAATGTAGCTTACTAGTAGGAAATATTGTTTAAATGTACACATAAATATGTTCATGGTGAAGTCAAATGCCTTTGCTTGCTCAGAGCTCTATTTACATGTACAAATATGGTTTCAAGTACCCAGCAAAATTAAATGACATAAACATACATACTAATACAATGCTTTCTAATTCTTAGATTCTTCTCTAGGTTAAATACCAAGAAATCAAGAATGAATGAACTCATTAATTCCACAGTAACAAATTCTTCTCCCTCAAAGTATCTTATTTTAAAATAAGAAAAAAGTTCTTCAGTGGGGATTTCTTTCAAATGTGACTAAAAAATAAATGTTAGGAAAGGAAATTTCTTCAATCACAACTTTTCTTCATTGGTAGTATCTTTCCAAGTTCATTTTTTAAAATTAAAATTTAAAAAGTGTCTTTAATTAAGTCAATTCTAGGAGCTCAAAATGATAATCTTATTAAGGCCTTGGAAACAGATCAGTCAATTCATGTCTAACATATTTCTATATTATTTTCTAAAAACAATCTCTGAGCTACTGATGTCTCTTAGGTTCTCAGTCAGGAATATATAATCATTGAACATATACATATTTGAATATATATATATATATATTTTTTTTTTCCCCCTTTTGGAAGACTCCTGAATATACTCTGGAGTCTTCCAAAAGAAAAAGATGTGAATTTTAAGAAGGTTTATTTGGGTTCTCACCTTCATTTTCTTTAGGAAGTTTTCTTAGGTTTCTAAACTGTAAGCAATGAGTATATACATAATTTGTGTAAATTCATGTGCATTCACACATTCCACTTCTTTTGCTCTTCTCTTAAAGTACTAAAAACTCTACTAAACTTCTGAGTCATTCACTAAGCAAAGGGTATGTCACCCTGAATTAGGTGGCATCCACTGCACGCAGAGAAGGAGGGGGGAATTAGAAGTCCCAGGACCTGCTTCAAGAACACTGACGCCTGAGTGTGAGATCACGTGATAAAATCACCTATTGCTTCCAAACCGGCACATCAAAATCTTGCATCAGTCATCTCAATTAATGTCAAGAACTGATCAAACGTGAACGACTCTTGAAACAGTGGGTTTGGAATCCCTTCCGCTGTCATGGGCTTCCCAGATGGCATTAGTGGTAAAGAACCTGCCTGCCAATGCAGGCGATGTAAGAGATACAGGTTTGATCCTTGGGTTAGGAAGATCCCTCAAAAGAGGGCACGGCAACCCTCTCCAGTATTCTTGCCTGAGAATCCCATGGACTGAGGAGCCTGGCTGGAGCCTACAGTCCATGGGGTCACAAAGAGTCGGACATGACTGAAGTGAGTTAGCTGCAGCCACTGTCATGAAGAAGCTCAAATTGGCAAATGAAGGGGCAAGTGTTTTAGATGGAAGGAATGATCTCAGAAAAGGAGTATAGAAGGCATTAAGACACCTGGACAGAAGTCAGAATGCAATCAAAAGCTGCTATAAGCTTGTTAAAAGGGGACTAGAAATTAGGTGTGTAAGGCAAAAGAATCACAAGATTACCGGGAGAAATATCAATAACCTCAGATATGCAGGTGACACCATCCTCATGGCAGAGAGTGAAGAGGAACTAAAAACCCTTGATGAAAGTGAAAGAGGAGAGTGAAAAAGTTGGCTTAAAGCTTAACATTCAGAAAACTAAGATCATGGCATCTGGTCCCATCACCTCATGGGAAATAGATGGGGAAACAGTGGAAACAGTTGCAGACTTTATTTTTCTGGGCTCCAAAATCACTGCAGATGGTGATTGCAGCCATGAAATTAAAAGACGCTTACTCCTTGGAAGGAAAGTTATAACCAACCTAGATAGCATATTAAAAAGCAGAGACATTACTTTGCCAACAAAGGTCTGTCTAGTCAAGGCTATGGTTTTTCCAGTGGTCATGTCTGGATGTGAGAGTTGGACTATAAAGAAAGCTGAGCACTGAAGAATTGAGGCTTTTGAACTGTGGTGTTGGAGAAGACTCTTGAGAGTCCCTTGGACTGCAAGGAGATCCAACCAGTCCATCCTAAAGGAGATCAGTCCTGGGTGTTCATTGGAAGGACTGATGCTGAAGCTGAAACTCCAATACTTTGGCCATCTTATGTGAAGAGTTGACTCATTGGAAAAGCCCTTGATGCTGGGAGGGGTTGGGGGCAGGAGGAGAAGGGGATGACAGAGGATGAGATGGCTGGATGGCATCACTGACTTGATGGACATGGCTTTGAGTATACTCCCAGAGTTGATGATGGACAGGGCAGCCTGGCATGCTGCAATTCATGGGGTCGCAAAGAGTAGGACACAACTGGGTGATTGAACTGAACTGAACTGAAGGCAAAAGAAAAATAGAATCACTCCAGTTGCCCATCACACTAAGGATAGTCACACAGGCAGCTTTGTGGGACTGGCTAGACTTTGTAACCAAAATAGGGCTATAGCTTAGTTGTGTATCACCTTCTATTTCACATAATTTCATGTGTATCCCATCTATGTAGAAACCCCTGTGAGAAAACATCTTGTCCTCATCCTAGACCTAAAAGAAAACATAAACTTAAGCCACATTGAACTATGCCCATATCAAAATGTCAAGACCTTACTCTGAAAAGTCACCACCCTGATTTAAAACTGATGTTGGCTCAAGGATAGTAATGACTTTTGTATTCTGAAAATACCAGAATCTCTGATAGCCATGAAAGAGATGGTTGTCACTGTTCCAGGACAAAAGGCCCCAGGTAAGAAAATTACTGAGAGATGGAGAGAGTCTAGAAGAGAAATATTTTGGCCCAAACTCAGCTTCCCATTGAAAGAGTTTTACTGTGGCCAGTACTCTCATCCCTAAAAGCTATAATGGTCATATTTAACTTCTGGCCAGAGTCCCTGTATTTCTGCTCTTCTTTGATTTTTCTATTGGGTTCTTCAGGATGGAAATTCATGCATGAAAGAATATTTAGAGTAAGTGTGTACAAATATGAGCATTTTCTATTCACCCATTGAAGAACGAGACCCAATTCTGAAAGCTTGCTTACTATTTCCAGAAATTAAAAAAAAAAAAAAAGTAGAAAACACAAAAGATCTATTAGATTATCTTGTCAACTCTTTCTCTTGGTTCCCTCAATAGTCCAGGATGCTGTCAAGTGAAATTCTCCACTGTGGTATGTTTCCAAGGACAATGGCAAGAAAGGCCTCTGGAATTTACGTACAAGCCGAGTCAGCCCAACAAGTCTCTAAGACTCTTATTAGAATGATGAAAACACATACTATCCTTGGTTACCATAGACCACCTCTCAGCGTGTCTTTCTCCTAGGATTAAAAAACATGACATTGAGTTCAAAGGGAAAAATTACATTTTTTTATACATTCATATGCAATGATTCCTTCCCTTGCTATTAATAAACTGGATGACTCATCCAACTGAACTCTCTCAAAGTGTTTGTGTATGTGTGTGTGCGTGTGTGCAAGCCTGGACTGGAGGAAAATCTCAGCAGTACTGACATTTGACAAGCCTGCTGCTCTGTGCTAATGAGCCCTAACAGTTTTAACATACGTCCTCCATGGCTGGCCTGTTTGGGGCTGATTCCATCATGGGAAAAAAAAAGTTTAAGCTTATGGCAGAGCTGGATGGTAGGATTGCTTGAAGTGAAATAGAGTCTGTTGATCTGTTCAGTGTCATGACCAGAACTCTGGAAATGTGTGGCCAAATCCATGAGCTCTTCTTATGAATTAGATGCTTTTTCTTTCTTTAATAGAAAGGAAACAGATCAGGCAGCATGTTGAGTAGCTACAGGCTGGTGCATAAAAACAGAGTCCAGTGGAGTAGCCACACACATCTTCCCCATACTTCTGGGCTGGCAGATGCTGGGAGATTTGGAAAGTACATCAGAAAGGAATTCCTCCCATCTCTTTCCATGGAGCCAGCTCACTGATGGCAAAGCTATGTTAAAAGTCTCAAAATGCTGGCTCTGGAAAATGCTGAAGATCAAAAAATCGTTCAAAGATTTCCTAGCAAATCCAAAATATATTAGCACTTATCCAAGTGCACACTGTGTCTCTGTCTCGATTCATAATTGGGTAGTTGAAAGTGTTCTAACACATAATATGATGATTAATGGTAAAGCATATGCAACCTCAAAACTACATCGATGAGGTATGTCAGGGCCCATTGTATGTTCTCACCTCTGCATAATCTCTCAGAGAGTTCTCACTAAACCTCAACACTCAGGGTCCCAGCCCCAGAGATTTTTAGTTGGTCTGGGGTGAAGCCAGGCATTGGTTTTTTAATAGCTCTCCAGTAAATTCTAATATGCAGCCAATGTTAAAATGATGAACAAAGGCCTAAGTAACAATCTGAAATGAATTATAGGCATATTGGTATATTATAATAGGGTGTAACCTCTTGTTAGAAGTTTTTCAGAAACTGCTAGAAAGAAATTCTTCTCACCTAACAGGACTGCTGGCTCACTTATGTGCTTGCTATCTCCTCTACCTCTCAGATCAGGAGCTCCTTGGAACAAATATGTGTGAGAGAGACAGCCCAGTGTAGTGGCTAAGAGGGTATCTTTTATATTCTTGGCTTGTGTCTTGAGTCTTCTGTTATTTAGTGATGTGATCTTGGCCAAGCAACCTGGGCTTTCCTTCTGTAAAGCAGTAATAAATAAATAAAACATCTACTGCTGCTTTGTTGGCTACACCAAAGCCTTTGACTGTGTGAATCAACAAACTGTGGAAAATTCTTAAAGAGATAGTAATACCAGATCACCTTACCTGCCTCCTGAGAAATCTGTATGCAGGTCAAGAAGCAACAGTTAGAACTGGACGTGGAACAACAGACTGGTTCCAAATTGGGAAAGGAGTACATCAAGGCTGTATATTGTCACCCTGCTTATTTAACTTATATGCAGAGTACATAATGAGAAACGCTGGGCTGAATGAAGCACAAGCTTGAATCAAGATTGCCAGGAAAGATATCAATAACCTCAGATATGCAGATGACACCACCCTTATGGCAGAAAGTGAAGAACTAAAGAGCCTCTTGATGAAAGTGAAAAGACGAGAGTGAAAAAGCTGGCTTAAAGCTCAACATTCAGAAAACTAAGATCACGGCATCTGGTCCCATCACCTCATGGGAAATAGATGGGGAGACAGCGAGAGATTTTATTTTGGGGCACTCCAAAATCACTGCAGATGGTGACTGCAGCTATGGAATTAAAAGACACTTGCTCCTTGTAAGAAAAGCTGTGACCAACCTAGACATCATATTAAAAAGCAGAGACATTACTTTGCCAACAAAGGTCCATCTAGTCAAAGCTATGGTTTTTCCAGTGGTCACATGTGGATGTGAGAGTTGGACTATAAAGAAAGCTGAGCGTCCAACAAATTAATGCTTTTAAACTGTGGTGTTGCAGAAGACTCTTGAGAGTCCCTTGGACTGCAAGGAGATCCAACCAGTCCATCCTAAAGGAAATCAGTCCTGAATATTCATTGGAAGGACTGATGCTGAAGCTGAAACTCCAATACTTTGGCTACCTGATGCGAAGAACTGACTCATTGGGAAAAACCCTGGTGCTGGGGAAGATTGAGGGCAGGAGGAGAAGGGGATGACAGAGGATGAGATGGTTGGATGGTATTACTAACTCGATGGCCATGAGTTTGAGCAAGCTCCAGGAGTTGGTGATGGACAGGAAAGCCTGGCGTGCTGCGGTCCGTAGGGTCACAAAGACTTGGACACGACTGAGCGACTGAACTGTAAGCAGTAAGAATAGCTCCCATTGGAAGGATGAAATGCCTCCATGTGAATGAAACATTTGCATTGGTGCCTGGTCCATGGGAAGCTCTTTGTAAGTACTGGCTATAACAATCCCTAAGTTGTCATTATGTTTAATGATAAAACAATAATGCACAAAAATTCAAATCCAAAGTAGTTAAGTCATGAACGGAATTCTAAACATAAAGAGTTGGCTTTTGTTTTCTCTCCACTGTAGGACTAGCCATTCAATGATCTTTACAAATCTTGGAATTCTACACAGAAGTCAGCCACGTGAGCAGTTTTCTTTCATCGAAAAGACTACACATTTTTTTGCCAGCATTTGCAAATTTGAGATCAGTTATAATTGTATGTTTACTGACAGCATTGTTGCAATACTATGAAAACTATAGTTTTCAAAACAGTGCTGTGTTCCCAGATGTTTTGTGTACTTCTATGGCAGTTATGGTGATATTTAGAGGGTAAACATTACGTAAACCTGAAATTTAAATTTCCATTTGTACAATAACAGGACTGACATAATGTGGGTCCAAAATGCTAGTTTAAAAATATTTTTAATTAAAAAGACTTTTGTGTAAGCATGAGCTTCACTTAGCTAGTTACTTCATTGTCTGACAAAATTTCATTGGGAAACTATGTTGCTGCATGTCATCAATCCAGTTTAGACATTTTTACTCTATGGACCCTAAATTAGTGTTTTGCTTTTAATCCCGAAGGGATATTTCCTCCAGTGGATCAGAATAAAGATTTCAGTCACATGAGGCAACAGAAGAAAATCTTCCTCTGCTTGAAGATCCTATTTTGTATAGCAGAAGCTGAAGAGAACTTTAACTTCAATGTGACTGAATTTTAAATGAATGCCTTTGCTTGTCAGGGAACATGCTTTCTTAGGTCAGAAATTCTTCTTCCCTCAAGGTTGTTTTTTTGTTGGTGTTCAGTCACTCATTGGTGGCCGAGTCTTTGTAACCCCATGGACTACAGCATGCCAGGCTCCCCTGTCCTTCACCATCTCCCGGAGTTTGCTCAGATTCACGTCCATGAAGTCAGTGATGCCATCCAACCATCTCATCCTCCGTCACCCCCTTCTCCTCCTGCCTTCAGTCTCTCCCAGCATCAGGGTGTTTCCAGTGAGTCGGCTCTTCGCATCAGGTGGCCAAAGTATTGGATCTTCAGTTTCAGCATTAGTCCTTCCAGGGTTGATTTCCTTTAGGATGGACTGTTTTGATCTCCTTGCTGTCCAAGGTGCTTCTTTTTTAGAGTGAGGGACTGCAATTTTTTTTCTGTAAAGGGCTATATATAAATATTTGTGTCCTATGTTTTCCGTTGAAAGTAGTTCTGCTACTGTAGCAAGAAACTGTCCACAGACAACACATCAAGAAATGAGCATGTCTGGTGTGGTGGGTCCCTGAAGACTTGTCGCTTAGTCGCTAGGTCATGTCTGACTCTTTTGTGACCCAATGGACTATGGCCCACCAGGCTCCTCTGTCCATGGGATTCTCCAGGCAAGAATCCTAGAGTGGGTTGCCATTACCTTCTCCAGAGGACCTTCCTGACCTAGGGCTCAAACCTGCGTCTCCTGCATTTTGGCAAGCGGATTCTTTGCCACCAGGGAAGCCCATCCCAGAAGACATCCAGATTTTAATCCCTGTAACTTGTGAATGTCACTTTCTATGGCAAAGAGGGCTTTGCACACATGACTAAACCAAGGATCTTGAAATAGGGGATTATTCCAGATTATCTGCATAGGCTTTAAATGTGATCACATGTCCTTATAAAATGGAAGCAGCGGAGGACATTTAACCACACAGACAACAGAGGCAATGGGACTACTGAAGCAAGATGCCACGATTCTGACTTCGAAGATGGAGAAAGGGACCACAAGCCAAGAAATCCAAGGAATGCAGCTCTAGAAGCTGGAAAAGGTAAAGAAAGGGATTCTCCCCTGGAGCCTCCAGAGGGTCCACAGCCCTGCCAACACCTTAACTTTGTCCCAGTGAAACTGATTGCAAATTTCTGACCTCCAGCACTGGAAGAGGCTAAATGTGTGCTGTTGTTAAGTCACTAAATGTGTGACTTAGAAATGAATACAGCTGAGGCAAAATCAAGAGGCAGAACAGATTTGGCTAGAAGGCAGTAGTTTGCCAACTCCAGCTCTTTGGACCTGCCTTATACCATTTATTCCTCTTAATTCTACAGGTCTCTGCTTTCCCCTAATTGAGTCTCTTGTACAGAGGTCATGGGTCTTGGAGTCAGAAGTAACAGATTTTAATTCTGGTTCTTTCCTTACAAGCAGTGTGACCTGGTCACAAATCTCACTGTGTCTCTGTTTCTGTGTTGGTAGAGTAGTTGTCTGGAATAAACTAGACAATGCATGAAAACCCTGATACAAGAATGCTTGACCCAATGACCCATAGAAGCCACTTTGCCCACATCCAGTCTCTGGAATCATCATACTCTCTTCTATGTTTCATTCTTCTTTATAACTTATCTAACACAGAGTAAAATTTGCTTATTTACTATATTTAATATTTGCTATCTGTATTACCACATTAGAGTAAAAACTCTTAGAAAACCAGTCAAAGAGAAGGTGCTGAATATTTATTGAATGAATTAATGTAAATTGAATAAATAACTGTGTTGAATAAATAACCCATCAATTCCCTAGAGAGAAAAAACTTTCTTCTAGCATTTGTGTTGTACCAGTAGATAAGAGTACAAAGCCCCATTTAGTAAAGATACCTAGATATCAAAGCAGTCTGAGAAATGCATTCCAGATGGAGACAGACAAATAGATAATAAGGATGAAGAAAACACAAGTGGCTCCCAACTGCATCTTCTACAGGGCTCCCCATACACCCAGAACTCAAGACTTCTGCTTGCAAACATAGCTTCTTTTATACTGTATTCTTTCCCTCAGGTGTTTTAGATTGGAAAGAACCTGCAGGGTCATTGGAGGGTTCGTTTTCCCATCTCTGACCACATTTTCCTAGAAATAATTAAAATAATTAGAATAATTAATTAGAGTTTTAATTAATAATTAATCAGAATATTTGATTAGAATAATTAATTTAATTATAGTAATTAATTAGGAATGATTAATTAGAAATAAAATTACAATTTTGGTAAGATATTTAGCATTATTGGAATCAAGTCCTTTCATTGAAGGGAATGTTACTAGAACATGTTCCAATCTTGTTTTTATTTTTATTGACTAACAGTGAATGATGGAGCAGGAAGTAAGAAATTTGATGAATCACTGCAAAGGGCATCGAAATTGAAAAAACAGGGTCTATTTCATGCTTTTCCACCAATCAGCCTCATGATAAGGCACATGTGCTTTCTGGAACCTTCATCTGCACATCTCTGAAAAGGAGTGGCTACTCTACAAGATATAGTTTTAAAGTCCTTACCAGCTCAACAAGTTTTTCCTTTGCCACATGGTTTATTATATTGAATGTACTTTCCTGTGCTATGCAGTAGGACCTTGTTGTTTATTGATCCTATGTATAATAGTTTGCCTCTAACAATTCCAAACTCCCAATCCTTGCCTCTCCCATCTCCCTCCCCTTGGTAGCATAATTTTTTTTTTCTACATCTGTGAATCTGTTTCTTTTTCATAGGAAAGTTTATTTATATCATATTTTAGATTCCATGTATAAGTTATAGCATGTGGTATTTGTCTTTCTCTTTCTGACTTACTTCACTTAGTATGAAAATCTCTAGGGCCACCCAGATAGTTGCAAATGACATTATTTCATTCATTTTTATCACTGAGTAGTATTCCATGGTATGTGCATACCATGTCTTCTTTATTCAGTCATCTGTCGATGGACATTTAGGTTGTTAACATGTCATGGCTATTGTGAATAGCAGCTCAGTAATTTTTGAAGGCAAAGTTGATATTATCTTCCTTATTCCATCTGATTTACAAAGCCATCACACAGAGTAAACATTATAGATAGCATCCCTTTCTTTATGGGGACTTTTAAAATAGCACAAACACCTGATGTTTCAATAGATTTGAAAATTTCAAAGGAATTATCATTCTCTCTTGTGTTGTCCTAAATTCAGATGGTATGAAGTGGAACAAAGCAATTTACCATAAATAGTAAGGACAAATGTCTAGAATTAAGGACAAGAGACTAAAAGCTAGATTGTGCTGCTACAAACAATTTGCTAAATGTGAAATATTTTTATAAACAGCTATTTTATTGATTGAGCTTCCCTGACTCACATGGTAAAGAATCTCCCTGCAATGTGGGAGACTTGGGTTCAGTCCCTGGTTTGGGAACATCCTCTGGAGAAGGAAGTGCCAACCCACTCCAGTATTCTTGCCTGGAGCATTCCATGGAGAGAGAAGCCTGGCAGGCTATGGTCCACAGGGTCACAAAGAGTTGGACACGACTGAGCAAGTAACCCTTTCACTTTTCATCTTATTTATTAAATGTTTAAAAGAAAGGGAAAGATGCTAAGATCTAAAAGGCAAAATGTAAAATCTTCTGTGCATTATAGAAATATACACATGTGATTTCTAAATAATCATTGATTACACACACATACACACTTATTATCAAAAGACAAAGGAGGGGAGAAATCAGCTAGTCTACAAAATGAGCCACACTGTGCATTTAAAGTCCCTCGGCCCTTCTTGCTTCAAGAGCACAAAGTGTGGCTCATTTCACACTTAGCTCCGTGGAAGAAAATCATAACTGTCAACCAGATTCAGCACTGTACCTGTTTAACTATTATGCATCTTTAAAGCTCAACCCAGGTGACTTTCCACTGAGAAGGTTTGCCTAAAGTCCCCATCCACCACCGAGACTAGGACAGCTCTGTCTACATTCTTACCAACCACCCTGCATTATAAATGCCAATCAGAGGTACTCTGCGTCCATATACTCAACTATTTCCTCTTCTGACACTTCACCAGGACAAGTCTTGCTCCTGTTTCATTCCCATCCTTCAGCACAGTACTTGAATCTATTAAGCACTTAATATATGTCCCTGAGTGTGTGCTCCGTGGTGTATAATTCTTAGTGACCCCACGAACTGTAGTCCATCAGGTTTTTCTGTCCATGGGATTTTACTGGCAAGAATATTGGAATGGGTTGCCATTTCCTCCTCCCGGGTATCTTCCTGATCCAGGGATTGGACCCACATCTCCTGTATCTCCTGCATTGCAGGCAGATTCTTTTTTACTGCCGAGCCACCAAGGAAGCCCAATACATGTCCGTTGAAAGACTGAAAATGGCAAATCACCATAAATTAAAATTCAGTGTAAAAGTACTTTCTTCCTAATTATCTAGGAGAAAAAAGTTTGCAATTTCAAAACTGAAATAAAGGCCTCTGGAGATGATGACTATTCAAGCAAAAGTACTAACGGAGGGTTTCCAGGAAGTTCAATAATGTGCTCCCAGAATCTCTGAAATAACAAAAGGAATTGAATAACTGCATTTAGAGGGCAAGGCTGTAAAACAGAATTTGAGCACAACACTTAAAATCCTTTTTAGGATTAAACTTTAAAAAGGAATTGCTAATTAATTCCAGAGTGTTTAACTATTGATTGTTTGTATGAGTGAAAATCCAGAAGCAACCTATAAGCTCAAAAACAGCAAAATGATTTAAATCTCCCCTAAATGAGAGCAGACCATGTAGTCACTGAAACAGCATGATGGAAATATGATTATTTACATGGGAAAACATTAACTTAAAATATACATACTCCAATGGCATGCATAGGGTGTTCTTGCCTAAGCAAGTATAGAAGCAAATACATGTGTATTTGCAAACACACATATTCTTGGGCAAGGCAGAGTAATAATATCCTTTTTGTATGTGTCAATCCCAGTCTTTCAATTTACCCCTCCTCCCCTTACCCCCTGGTAACCATAGGTTTATTTTCCTTTTCTTTCCATTAGGGTAGGGTTGATTCATAATATTGGGACTGGCATATACACACTATCATGCATAAAACATAGCTAGTGGGAACCTGCTGCAAAGCAGAGGGGGCTCAGTTCCGGGCTCTAGGTGATGACCTAGAGGGTAGGAGGGAGGGAGGGTTCAGAGGAAGGGATACATGTGTACATGTAACTGATTCATTCACTTCATTGTACAGCAGAAACTAATACAATAATTATACTAACAGGATATTATAAAGCAATAGTGGGTTTTGTGTTGTAGAATGCAGGATGTGTTTTGTGTGATGTGTTTGCATGTGTATGCAATTTTCCTAGCATTTTGCAAATGTCCCACAATAAACATTTATTAATTTTATCATCAGAAACAAATCTCTTCAGTAAGTGCAAAAAGGTCTATGATCTGAGGCATTTCCTTGGCCTCTGTCCTCAGGCTAAACTAAAAATGTGAAGGATGTTTGTATTGGCAGGTTGAGATCTAAATCGTGCACACAAAGGTAGGAAAAGGGGGAAATAATGCTGATCCAAATACCTTTGTGGTGGAGGGATAAACTGTGGCGTGAGACATGCCTTCAAAGTTACTTAGGTAATTATTAGCCTAAAGAAGCAAAAGGTCAAAGTTACATAGTTTTAGAGACAAAGCTTAAAAAGACTCATTAAAAGGAAATGAACAAAGGAAGTTCCGGAGCTAAAACCATGAGTTCCTGATTCTTACAACCAAAAAGGTCATCTTCTCATCATTTAAAATCATGCTTCTCCGTGAGTTTCATCCAAGATGGCAAGTAAGAAAAGTCAGTTACTTCCAAAGAGAAGTAAGAAAGGTAACAATGAAGTAAAGAGCTTTAAAATAGACTAATGTTTCCTAGTTACATTTAGTGAAAATACTGTTTTCAAAATCAAAGAAGCAAAGGTAGAATGCATAAGCATGTGAGATTGCTTGAAAATGAGACAGCTGTCAAAACCACACTGAGTCCTCTGGTTGAGTGAAGAATGCTAGTGATGATAACAAAAATTAATAATGATAATACTTTTAAAAGAGAATAAGAGAAAGAAGTGTCATAGGCAGAGGTCATTTCAAGAAGAAGAAATGATGAATGTGGTTTGGTTTGGGTTGATTAAGAATGTCCATGAGGAAGTATCCCAAAGGTACATTAAAGTTAGAGCCTAGAGGAAATATTAGTCCAGGAAGCTAGCCACACTGACCTGATTACTGAAGAAATAAGCATGAAAAGAAGAAATGGGGAAAAGAGAAGAGAGTCAAGGACAGACTGACCCAAACTTCGGCACCCTCTTGAAAATGGATGAGTCAAAGACTGGGGAAGCTTCAAAGAGCTTCTGGAGACAAAAATGAGGGAAGATAATTTTAAAGAATATATTTCTAAATACAGGTTTAGAAAAGCAGAGAAGCTATTGAAAAAAAATTAAATAAGATGATCCAAGGGATGTTGGCAACATCATCCATTGGATCAACATCTATAGGATCAAGGAAAAAGCAAAAGAATTCCAAAAACAATCTATTTCTGCTTCATTGACTACACTAAAGGCTTGACTGTGTAGATCACAAAATTTTGGAAAGTTCTAAACAGGTGGGAATACCAGACCACCTTACTTTCTCTTGAGAAACCTGTATGCAGAACAGGAAGCAACAGTTAGAACAAGACATGGAACAATGGACTGGTTAAAAACTGGGGAAGGAGTACATCAGAGCTGTATATTGTCACCTTGCTTATTTAACTTCTATGCAGAGTACCACATGAATGGCTGACAAGGACGACTCACAAGCTGGAATCAAGATTGCCAATAGAAATATCAACAACCTCAGATATGCAGATGATAATACTCTAATTGGCAGAAAGTGAAGAGGAACTAAAGAGTCTCTTGATAAGGGTGAAAGAGGACAGTGAAAATGGCTTAAAACTCAACATTCAAAAAACGAAGATCATGGCATCTGGTCCCATCACTTCATAATAAATAGATGGGGAAGAAGTGGAAACAGTGGTATATCTAATTTTCTTGAGCTCCAAAATCACTGTGGACAGTGACTGCAACCATGAAATTAAAAGATGCTTGCTCCTTGCAAGTAAAGCTATGACAAACTTAGACAGCATATTAAAAAGCAGAGACATCATTTTGACAACGAAAGTCCATGTAGTCAGAGCTAAGGTTTTTCCAGTAGTCGTGTACATGTGTGAGAGTTGGACCATAAAGGCGGCTGAGTGCTGAAGAATTGATGCTTTCAAACTGTGGTGCTGGAGAAGACTCTTGAGAATCCGTTGGACAACCAGGAGATTAAACAAGTCAATCCTAAAGGAAATCAATCCTGAACATTCTTTGGAAGGACTGATGCTGAAGCTGAAGCTCCAATACTTTGGCCAACTGATGCAAAGAGCCACTGCATTGGAAAAGACCCTCATGCTAGGAAAATTAAGGTCAAGAGGAGAAGGGGATGACAGAAGATGAGATGGTTGGATGACATCACTAACTCAATGGACATGAGTTTGAGCAAACTCCAGGAGATAGTGAAGGACAGGGAAGTCTGGTGTACTTCAGTTCATGGGTCACAAGGACTTGGACACGACATAGCAACTGAACAACAACAACAAAGTATAAAATGAAGAAAACTATTTTGTAAAAACATTGAAGCCCCACACAAGAGATATAACACAAATTTGCAGAAACTGAATCAGGATAGCTAGCAAAGCCCTTGGCAAACACTTGAAACCCACAAAAAAAGCAAGTAGATAAAATCCTTTTTAAGTTGAAGGATTATCCAGGACTGAATGTCAGTAAGTGAAGAGCAGTAAAATGTTAAGAAGGTTGTGTGATATTTTAGAAAAAGCAAGCAAATAAGCTTATATTCAAATAGTGACCTGGTTGGGCTTGGATCCCTAATCTTTTTGAGTCTCATTCTTTCTATAAAATAGAAAGGACTGTATAGTCAGTTCACACATTTGTCTTGAAAGGTTAATGGAATAAAAATAGATAAATTCCAAAACACACTGTAGGACACATGTTATTCAATAAATGTTTCTTCTATTCAAGGGTATGGATACTATTGCCAGATTAATTACAGATAAGGAAGTTGATTAAAACATCCAATGTTTCTTCATCCATCTAACAAAGAGTTACTGAGAGCATCCTATGTGGCATATATATATAAATAGTATGTATATACTTTGCCACACATACAAAGTATATGCCACATATATACTTTGCCACAAAAAGTATATACATAGTATGTATATATTTTGTTACACTTACTACGTGTCAAATAATTTTAAAGCAATTACACTCCAACATACTATGTGGTGAAATGTAGTCAATTAGGCAAACAAGGCAAAGACCCTACACAAATTCTGGCGTGTAAAGGCAGGTGATAAATAAGTAAAGACATACATTGTATAGAGATAGCTACAGTTTAGAGAAACAAAGTGAGGTGGGTTTATAGAGTGTATCCTGGTGGCTAGTTTAGATTGGATTGTCAAGAGTGCTTCTCCAAAGAGGTGTAGGAAGGAGAAATCACCAGCCATATGAAAATTAAGAGGAAGGGTACAACAAGTAGGGTCAACACTCAAATTAAAAGTTCAAGGAAAGAAATTAGATTGACATTATCAAGAAACCCAGAAAATGGCTAATTGAGCTTAGAGTGTCCAGTGGATGAGAAGAATGGTATCAGGGGAGGGGAATCAGAAAGTTGGATAGTGTAAGCTTGGTAACTCAGACAAAGAACTATGGGTTTTTTCTGGCCCATGTGAAATGGGACATCATTAGGAGTACTATAAGCAATCCATTATAATAATTTGATCTGCCTTTTCACAAGATCACTCTGGCTAATGGGTGAAAAATGAACAAAAGTAAAAGCAAGAGATAAATTAGGAGGTCATTGTGATCATATTCAGATAAACAAAAGCTACTTGAACAAAAGATGACAGAAGGAAGGATGAAGAGGAGTGGGTAAACTGAAGATAGGTCTTTGGGGTAAACGTGATAGAACCTGCTGCCTGATGGATGTGAGAGAAAGAGAAGAGTCAAGGGTAACACTTGAATTACTGCCGAGTGCATCCATAGGTGTCAGTTAAAGAAATCAGAAAGCAGAAAGCTGGTGGGTAGAGAAGAGAAATGAATGGGAAAGAAAATGTGAAGCAGACAGTTGGATAAACGTAACTTGAAAATTTGGGAGGAGATTTTAAAATGACCAGAGACTCAGATAGAGTCTCAAACCATAGGATTAGATGAGATCTCTGAGGGACAGTATGTGGAAAGAGTAGACACAGGTCCTGGCATCTCCCCGGGACATGCCAATATTTTGAGGTCACACAAGAAAGGGGGAGTCTGTGGAAGAAAGGAAGAGGAAGAGAGCAGAAAAGGAGAAGGAAGCTCATAAAACTGTGGTGTCAAGCAAGCCAGGAGAGGAAGCTGCTTCCAGAAGAAAGAAGTGGTCACTCTAGTCCAATGTTAGAAGCAAAGTATCTAAAATAATATTTTTTTCCATTTATTTTTATTAGTTGGAGGCTAATTACTTTACAATATTATAGTGGTTTTTGTCATACATTGACATGAATCAGCCATGGATTTACATGTATTCCCCATCCCGATCCCCATTATACAGAGTGAAGTAAGCCAGAAAGATAAAGACCATTACAGTATACTAACACATATATATGGAATAATATTTTTTAAGTGGGTCCATGGCTCATTCATGTCAATGTATAGCAAAAACCACTGCAATATTATAAAGTAATTAGCCTCCAATTAAAATAAATAAATAAATTTTTTTTTTTTAAAAGTGGGTCCATTGAATGTGGCAGGATGGAATTGAGGGGTAACCATGATAGGAATGGTCTCAGGGGAAGTTAGAGACTGAAGCCCAAATAGGATTTTGCATCCTCTTATCATACATTCAGACACTAAGCATTCTCCACTGTATTAAATGCCATCAAAAGGGTCAGTGAAAATACTGGATTTATTTTCTTTATACCGATAACTAAACATGTATCATTTTGTTTAATGTTTTAAATGTGACTGTGTTTAGGTATTTTTTCTCTTCCTTTTATTTTGCTCTCCTACCTCTACTTCACCATTACCTTTCCTCTGCCATAAAATAATTTACAGTGTATGCCAGTAGTTATCTTTTCTGTGCCTGTGTAACCCTACTTATCCACATAGATGCATACGTGTATACAGAAATATATGTAACTTTTTCTCTTCAAGTTGTTTTACCTGGAGAATATCCTACTGTAAACATTTTCTGATCTTGCTTTTTACCCAACATCTCACAGAAACCCTGAGTCAACTGATATAGCTCAAGTATGTTATCTTTCAATGCACACTATTCAAGCGGTACAATTGGCCTATATTAACTGAAGCCATTCCCTTACTGATGGACATTAACTTTGCTTTCAATCAAACAAATGATGATTAATAGTGGCAAAATGCTCTATTTATAGTGGCAAAATAAAATTATTTTGTTCTAACTCCCTTCATTTAAATTTCCAAGTCGTTTCCACATTTTTATTTCTTTAAAAATAATCCTATGAATATTTACATGTGATCACACCTTTCATATATCTTTAATTCTTTGTTTAAGATAAATTTTTAAATATGAATTTACCTGGCTAAGAGACATTTAAAGAAATCTTCTTATATAGTGACACATTTCTTTCCAGAAAAGTGGAAATTTTTATTCCCCCAGAGTATATGAGAGTGCCAAAGTCACTGCACCTTGGCCTCAGTATTCCTACGAACATTGTTGCTGTTTAGTCACTCAGTTGTGTCTGACTGTTTGTGATCCCGTGGACTGTAGCCTGCCAGACTCCTCTCTCCATGGGATTTCCCGGGCAAGAATACTGGAGTGGGTTGCCATTTCCTTCTCCAGGGGATCTTCCCTACCCAAGGACCAAACCCACATCTTTTGCATTGGCAAGAAGGTTTATTACCACTGAACCACCAGGGAAACCCTCTTTGAATGTTGCCTAAAGCAATTATGCAGCCAAAAAGAGACTCATAAACTTAACTGAGCCCTGGTTGTTCAAGTGCCAGAGCTGATTTGAACAAAACCATTGTGATCATACTGGCTAGGATTCTTCCACCTATTTTTGTATTGACATAGCTATATTTAATCAATAAATATCCAGAAAATTGTCCAAGGTGCATATGCCATCATTCATTGGATGGCAAAATCCTTGTTGAATAAATTACTTTTTGTCCAAATTAAGTGTCTTTCCCCTTTTCTAGCACTTTTCCAATCTGTAACAGGCATTTCCTTTCTAAACACTTATAGGCTGAAATAATGTATGTGAATTTCAGTTGGAAACAAAATTTTAGAGTGTCAATTTATATCCTCTTGCAAACAAGAAGAACAACATTTTGATTTCTATCCATCACTAGCCAGGGCTTCCCTGGTGGCTCAGTTGGTAAAGAATCTGCCTGTAATGCAGGAGACGCAGGTTCAATTCCTGGGTCAGGAAGATCTCCTAGAGAAGGGATAGGCTACCCACTCCAGTTTTCTTGGGCTTCCCTGGTGGCTCAGTTGGTAAAGAATCTTCCTGCAATGTGGGAGACCTGGGTTCAATCCCTGAGTTGGGCAGATCCCATGGTGAAGGGAAAGGCTACTCACTCCAGTATTCTGGCCTGGAGAATTCCACAGACTGTATAGTCCAAGGGGTCACAAAGTGTCGGACACGACTGGGTGACTTTCACTTTCACTTTCATCACTATCTTATGAGATCTTTGCTTCAAAGGCATTTGTTTTGCTTTTTCAGCCTTATACTCTGTCCTAACCAAAATAGTTTTTCCTCCACGTCTGTGAAAAATCTATAAAGGAAGCATAGTTATGTGTCTTTCCTGGATGTTGAGCTCAGAATAAGGTTTCAGCTGCTAAATCTCCTGAAAAGACAGTACTCTAGATGAACTCTGCAGAAAAGTTCATATTTTAAAGAGTGTTGTATGGAATTAACCAGCAGTTATTCAGAAGGCAAGATAAACTCCTCTGAGTTAGGCATTTAGATCATTTTGCAGACTGTCCTTTCAAAATTAGGAGATCTGGAAGTTTCTCTTTCCGGTGGCAAATAACATTATGCTTAAGAAAACAGAGAACATATTTGCATATGTAAGATAATTCCTTAGTTGAAATAAACTTATTTAATAGCCACAATCTGGTTTTAGACAATTTCCGTTTTTGAGAAAAGCAATTCCGCTAAGGGGTAACCTTAGCTAGACCAGTTGCAAAATCATGAGGGAATAAACATAATCATTTTCCAGACAAACCTACTACTCAGACATAAGGTGATTTTTACATCAATAGATGACATAATGATAGGCCTCATTGAAAAAGAGTAATAACTTAGTGAAAACTGTGTATATTCTTGCTATATTATTTGCATTGTACTAATTTAATCTCATCCATTAATTGATGGTGCTGACATTTTTGCCAGTCTGAGCACAAGAAACAGATTACGTATGTATGATCTAAATGCATCACATCAAAATGACTACTTGAGTTGTATTCAGAAGAGTTGAAATAATTTAATATTATCCACTATCCCAGAATCATATTATAATAGGAAGGCAGCATAAGAGATACCTGAAAATGTTATTTGGATGAGTAAAGGAAAGCAATACATCCATAGTTTATAAGTTGCTTTCATTTCCATTTCTCAAGCATCTATCTTGACAGTTAATGAACTAGACTTTCAGTTCAGCTCAGTTCAGTTCAGTCGCTCAGTCATGCCCGACTCTTTGCGACCCCATGAATTGCAGCACTCCAGGCCTCCCTGTCCATCACCACCTCCTGGAGTTTACTCAGACTCATGTCCATGGAGTCGGTGATGCCATTCAGCCATCTCATTCTCTGTCGCCCCCTTCTGCTCCTGCCCTCAATCCCTCCCAGCATCAGGGTCTTTTCCAATGAGTCAACTCTTCGCATAAGGTGGCCAAAGTATTGGAGTTTCAAACTAGACTTTAAGGATGCCAAAATGGATAAGATACAGTACATCTTTTCTAGGACTTCTCTGGTGACTCAGTGGTAAAGAATCCATCTATCAATGCAGGAGATGTGGGTTCCATCCCTGGGTCGGGAAGACCCCTTGGAGAAGCAACTTCTAGTATTCTTGCCTGGGAAACCCCAAGGACAGAGGAGTCTGGTGGGCTATACTTGATGGGGTCACAAAGAGTCGGACACAGCTGTGTGACTGAACACACGCATAGCACCAGGAGGCACAGCACCTGACCCGGCTCTGACTGATGAGTCATGCCTAAAGTAGCAGACCCCATGTGGTCGCACGCCACAGTCAAGCAATGTTTTAAAGTAGCCCAGTGGAAGGACTCTGAGTTCAGCTCACAGCCTTTTTGCCCAACACCTCTAGAGATGCACTCTTGGTTCTATTTTCTAACTTGCATGTGTGTCTGCTAAGTTGCTTAAGTCATGTCCAACTCTGTGCCACGCCATGGACTGTAGTCCACCAGGCTCCTTTGTCCAGGGTTTTCTCCAGGCAAGAATACTGGAGTGAGTTGCCATGCCACCTCCAGGGGATCTTCCTGACCCAGGGAGAGAATCTACATCTCTTTTGTCTCCTGCATTGGCAGGCAAGTTCTTTACCACTAGCACCACCTGAGAAGCCCATTTTCTAATTTACTTTAATCCAGTTTGATTTGATGATAACAATTTTCTCCAGTGACTTTGCAATTGATTATGGCTTGATTGTGACAGGAACTAAAGAGCCTCTTGATGGAAGTGAAAGAGGAGAGTGAAAAAGATGGCTGAAACTCAACATTCGAAAAACTAAGATCATGGCATCCAGTCACATCACTTCATGGCAAATAGATGGGGAAACAACGACAGGCTTTATTTTCTTGGGCTCCAAAATCACTGCAGATGGTGATTGCAGCCATGAGATTAAAAGACACTTGCTCCTTGGAAGAAAAGCTATGACCAATCTATACAGCTTATTAAAAAGCAGAGACATTCCTTTGCCAGCAAAGGTCCATCTAGTCAAGGCTATGGTTTTTCCAGTGGTCATGTATGGATGTGAGAGTTGGACTATAAAGAAAGCTGAGAGCTGACGAATTGATGCTTTGGAACTGTGGTGTTGGAGAAGACTCTTGAGAGTCCCTTGGACTGCAAGGAGATCCAACCAGTCCATCCTAAAAGAGACCAGTCCTGGGTGTTCATTGGAAGGACTGATGCTGAAGCTGAAACTCCAATACTTGGCCACCTCATGCGAAGAGTTGACTCATTGGAAAAGACCCTGATGCTGGGAGGGACTAGGGGCAGGAGAACGAGGGGACGACTAAAGGTGAGGTGGTTGAATGGCATCACCGACTTCATGGACATGAGTTTGAGCAAGCTCCAGGAGTTGGAGATGGACAGTGAGGCCTGGCGTGCTTCAACCCATGGGGTCACAAAGAGTCGGACACGACTGAGCAACTAAACTAAACTGATGGCATGAATATTGTGGATTGTGTTGTTGACCCTATTTAATGGCTTCCCTCAATCTATACCCACTGCAATGTGATTTTTCTGCTCCTTTCAACAATCATGGTGTCAGTTTCCCTAGTACTCAAATCAGGACTGACCTTCTAACTTGCTTTGACCAATTAATAGCATGTAATAAATTTGACATCAGCACTCTTCTGAGTCAGACCTCCAAAAGTCTATGCACTGTTACTCTCTTGGAACACCATCTTGACCAGGAGAATAAGTGCTCCTGTTAGAGGATGAGAAACCATAGGAACCAGAGACCAACTGCAGCAACAGCTGACATCTCCAACCAACCAAACCCCATCTGACCCACCAGCTGACTGCTGATGTGTGAGTGAGCCCAGCCAAGATCAGCTTAGCTTGGGCCATTTCAACAGAATCACCCAGCCAATCCTAGAAGTATGTGCAAAAAAAAGAGGTATAAAAAAAGTATGTTCATTGTTACAGGTCACTGCAGTCTTGTTCAGTTCAGTTCAGTCTCTCAGTCGTGTCCGACACTTTGTGACCCCATGGACTGCAGCAAGCCAGGCCTCCCTGTCCATCACCAACTCCTGGAGTTTACTCAAACTCATGTCCATTGAGTCAGTGATGCCATCCAACCATCTCATCCTCTGTCATCCCCTTCTCCTCACTTCTTCAATCTTTCCCAGCATCAGGGTCTTTTGAAATGAGTCATACTCATTTCAATGAGTTATACACATTCAGTTCAGTTCAGTCGCTCAGTCGTGTCCGACTCTTTGCGACCCCATGAATTGCAGTAAGCCAGGCCTCCCTGTCCATCACCAGCTCCCGAAGTTTATTCAAACTCATGCCCATCGAGTCAGTGATGCCATCCAGCCATCTCATCCTCTGTCGTCCCCTTCTTCTCCTGCCCCCAGTCCCTCCCAGCATCAGGGTCTTTTCCAATGAGTCAGTTCTTCACATGAGATGGCCAAAGTACTGGAGTTTCATCTTCCGCATCAGTCCTTCCAATGAACACCCAGGACTGATCTCCTTTAGGATGGACTGGTTGGATCTCCTTGCAGTCCAAGGGACTCTCAAGAGTCTTCTCCAACACCACAGTTCAAAAGCATCAATTCTTCGGTGCTCAGCTTTTTTTTATAGTCCAACTCTCACATCCATACATGACCACTGGAAAAACCATAGCATTAACTAGACGGACCTTTGTTGGCAAAGTAATGTCTCTACTTTTTAATATGCTGTCTAGGTTGGTCATAAGTTTCCTTCCAAGGAGTAAACGTCTTTTAATTCCACAGCTGCAGTTACCATCTGCAGTGATTTTGGAGCCCAGAAAAATAAAGTCTGACTCTGCTTCCACTGTTTCCCCATCTATTTCCCATGAGGTGATGGAACCAGATGCCATGATCTTAGTTTTCTGAATGTTGAGCTTTAAGCTAACTTTTTCACTCTCCTCTTTCACTTTCAGCAAGAGGCTTTTTAGTTCCTCTTCACTTTCTGCCATAAGGTGGTGTCATCTGCATATCTGAGGTTATTGATATTTCTCCTGGCAATCTTGATTCCAGCTTGTGCTTCTTCCAGCCCAGTGTTTCTCATGATGTACTCTGCATATAAGTTAAATAAGCAGGGTGACAATATACAGCCTTGACATACTCCTTTTCCTATTGGGAACCAGTCTGTTGGTCCATGTCCAGTTCTAACTGTTGCTTCCTGACCTGTATACAGGTTTCTCAAGAGATGGGTCAAGTGGTCTGGTATTCCCATCTCTTTCAGAATTTTCCACAGTTTATTGTGATCCACACAGTTGAAGGCTTTGGCGTAGTCAATAAAGCAGAAATAGATGTTTTTTCTGGAACTCTCTTGCTTTTTTGATGATCCAGCAGATGCTGGCAATTTGATCTCTCTTCCTCTGCCTTTTCTAAAACTAGCTTGTACATCTGGAACTTCACGGTTCACGTATTGCTGAAGCCTGGCTTGGAGAATTTTGAGCATTACTTTACTAGCGTGTGAGATGAGTGCAATTGTATGGTAGTTTGAGCATTCTTTGGGATTGCCTTTCTTTGGGATTGGAATGAAAACTGACCTTTTCCAGTCCTGTGGCCACTGCTGAGTTTTCCAAATTTGCTGGCATATTGAGTGCAGCACTTTCACAGCATCATCTTTCAGGATTTGAAATAGCTCAACTGGAATTCCATCACCTCCACTAGCCTTGTTTGTTTTCTAAGGCCCACCTGACTTCACATTCCAGGATGTCTGGCTCTAGGTGAGTGATCACACCATCGTGATTATCTGGATTGTTGTTGGTCCTTTAATGGACCGGAACCTGGTGGTCTGGAGTCGATGATAAGAAAGTAAGAGAGAGCGCCTGTTGGTCCTTTAACGGACCGGAACCTGGTGGTCCCGAGAGTCAAAGAGGCTGATATCCCCTGGTTTCCGCAGAAAGCCAATAGAGCCCTGTTGTTAGTGCTCGCGCTGCTGCACGTGGGCACCGGGAGCCCTCTCAAGTGGGTGAAGGCACAGTGCGCCTTCTCGAGAGGGTCTTAGAAGCCCAGACAAGAAAGTGAGCTCAGCGGGCCTCCGCGCTCCAAGGAATTAGCCAGAAATAGAGAGAGAGAGAGAAGGAATAGAAAGAAGGAAAGAAAGAAAGACACTGGGACCAAAGCTCTGATGGAGCAAAGGTGTTTTAATCAACATGGCGTGGGCATATATACTGTAGTAATTCTCAGCAAAGATAAAGATTAAAATCCCAGACTTACAAAACATAAGATGATCCCTAACAAAGAGAGTTGCAAACAATCATCTTTTACCATTTGGCTCGTAAAAAGGAAGAGGGTACTTATCACTGTAATGAGAAATGCCTGGATTCCTCAGCCCCGGGAAAGGCGTGCCTCTCCTCTTAATTCCTGAATATTCAGGAATCAATAAGGGCCAGAGGGTTCCTGACAGATCCAAAACAGCACACAGGAAGCCTTTTGTTAAATGCTTCCTGACAGGTTGTGAAGATCTTTTTTGTACAGTTCTTCTGTGTATTCTTGCCACCTCTTCTTAATACCTTCTGCTTCTGTTAGGTCCATACAATTTCTGTCCTTTATTGAACCCACCTTTGCATGAAATGTTGCCTAGGTATCTGTAATTTTCTTGAAGAGGTCTCTAGTCATTCCCATTCTGTTGTTTTCCTCTATTTCTTTGCATTGATTGCTGAGGAAGGCTTTCTTATCTCTCCTTGCTATTTTTGGAACTCTGCATTCAAATGGGAATATCTTTCCTTTTCACTTCTCTTCTTTTCACAGCTATTTGTAAGGCCTCCTCAGACAACCATTTTGCCTTTTTGCACATCTTTTCCATGGGGATGGTCTTGATCCCTGTCTCCTGTACAATGTTACAAACCTCCATCCATAGTTCATCATTGGTAGAGGACAAATAACTGAACAAGCCCATTTCTAAGTACCAATTCTCTTTAAAGTTTTTTTTTTTTATGTAGACCTTTTTTTTTTTTTTTAAGTCTGTATTGAATTTGTTACAATATTGCCTCTATTTTATGCTTTAGTTTTTTGACAGCAAAGCATATGGGTTCTTAGCTCTCCAACCAGGAATTAAACCCACACCTCCCACATTGGAAGGTGAAGACTTAACCACTGGACCAGGGAAGCCCTTCTAATTATGATCCCTGACTTAAATACAAATGTGCACAATAGCAGCCAGCTAGATTCAAGTGAGTGTCTATGTAAGGCTATTTATTGGATAATTTCCAGTTTTCTCATAGATTTGCCACACTTGCTCTAGCCACACTGCTTCCTAGCCTGCTAACCTTGTCAAGGTCCATTCAGTTACAGACCTGATCCATGAAACCGTGACAAGTACTGTCTACCCTTTGACCTCAGCCAATTAGTAGAAACATATGTTGTCACCAAGCCAAGCTTTGATCTAGAAGAATGTTTCTAGCAAGACGAATGAGAATAATCATTATTCCAGCAACCCACAGCTGGTTGACAAACAATATTTATCTGCCGATTTGAAGCAAAAGCAGATTTTTCCTCCTAATTTTGTATTTTAAATAGATTTGAAAAAAAAAAAAAAAACAAGCAGAAGTCAAAAGACACTAGGATTGTAGACTCCTGTAACATCTAGAGTCCCCTGACTATGAAAGCTTTATTCACAGGTTAAAATAAATAGCTATGTCAATTTCTGAAGTTTTTCATGGAGGCCAAAAATCCAAGTTACTCACTAAAAACATAGGCTTCACAGACAGAAAACAAAAACAAGCAAACAAAAATAAATAAAATAAAAACAGGAAGGCACCCCTTTCATTTAAGATGGATGCAAGTTAATTGCCTCTGAGACTTGCAAACAAAGGCCAGTCTTTCTTGCTGAGGTGTATAGGTCATCTGGATAAAAACGGGATAAGAAAGCATGAGCTGAGATGAGCATGAAGGAAATTTGGAGAGTCTTCATTTCTGGCAACTTGCTGAAGGATTTCTGACATAACATCAACGTGTGCAGGTACTAAATTTCTGGGAAGTTAGAGTCAGTAGGGAATAGAACAAAAGGTGTACAGACAGAAGATATGATCCAAAAAGAGAGAGCCAGGTGCAAGACGGATGATGAAGACAGAAACAGGGGAATGTCAAGAGATTCTGAATTCAAAAACCTGACCAGGGTGATGAAAAGAAAGGCTTGAGTATAGCCCACGGGTATCAACAAGTGAGAACCTCAAAGTCGTGAGTCTGGGCGTAAGGTGTCTGACTGAATTTATGAAAATCTTTAAGAGACTCAGGTGACTTCATCCCATTGTCTGAAAGTGGGAAACACACTGAAATGAATAAGCCACTGAAAAATGAAAAACAGATTCTCTTAAACAGTTGAGGGCAAATATTGCATACAGTGGAGAAGGAAATGGCAACCCACTCAGTATTCTTGGCTGGGAAATCCCAAGGACAGAGGAGCCTCCAGGGCTACAGCCCGTGGGGTTGCAAGAGTCGGACACAACTTAGCGACTAAGTAGCAACAACAGCAATTGCATACATACATCAGAGACACACTACAGTCAGAATGTAAATAAAATGTGTAGGCATTTAGGTAAGAAACCATCTTCTTTGAGAAATGGATCAGTTAGTAAACTATAAGCCCATCTATTTGCCCACTAATGGGGCTTCCTAGGTGGCATTAATGGTAGAAAACCCAGCTGCCAATGCAGGAGATAGAGACACAGGCTTGATGCCTGGGTCAAGAAGATCCCCTGGAGAAGGAAACGGAAATCCACTGCAGTATTCTTGTCTGGAGAATCCCATGGACAGAGGAGCCTGGCAGGCTATAGTCCACAGGGTCGCAAAGAGTTGAACACAACTGAATCAGCCTAGCATGCACACATGCACTCTTGAGCTCTGGGAGGATTACAGACGTGAGACTGTGACAGCTCTGATAAAAGGGCAGCGTGCAACTTCCCATCATTATCGCGGCTTTGACCTACCAGACCTTTATAAGTTACTGCAGAAAGCAGGACTGAGTCCTATCACCCCATTGCTACTTCTGGGTCCTTTCTGCCATCTGCTAAAGATGAGACAACATCCATCTAGCTCACTCTCTGATTTTCTGCCTTAAAGACCAGGCCATGAGTTGCATGCCTTAACAAAAGCCATTTCACAACTTCAGGAAGCTTTGTAAACTGCAGAAGATGATACATTTAGCATATCATCTCTAAATACAGTTCATCACAGATATAAAATTTAAACTATAAATTGAAAATCTGAAATTTCATTTGAAAGATGTATGGCAATAGTCCTATACTTTCATTTATCTCATCTTTTTCCTTTTCCATGGTAAATTATACCTTAAGTATTTAATATTAAACATGGACTTGGTCCACAGTTTAAAAAAAAAAAAAAACTTGTTTACCAAGAAACTTTGTTATAGGACTGTAAAAAAAAAAATACAACAACATGTTTCATGCATATAAGGGCATGTTTAGGTCTACAAAACTAGAACCCTGAATTTTTTTGAGAAAAGTTATAATTGGGTCTTGTGAGATCAGACTTAAGTATAGCTCTTTTCTTACTGAAATTGTGCATAACTAATTCTAAGGTCAGAATTTGTATCATTATTAATTTTGTGACAATTATCTGGTTATGTTAACAATATCTTTAACAACTCTTTTTTATTCACAGTATTTCTATATCCTCTTTAAGAATATTTTAGTGGTTTTTTTTTTTTAATAAAAATATATCTGTTTGTCTATGGAAGTTAAAAACTTGAATTTTCTTTTTTCTCTTTGAGAAAGAAAAATATTTTTTTAATTTAAAAAGTATTCTTGTCTGTATTAAACCCTTTTGATTTTTACTCAACAAATGAGTTCAACTGTGAGATACTAAAGAGGAAATAAAAATTTTACTCCAGTGTTTTGTTTATGACTCAGTTCAAACAGTCAACTAGCAAATAAACACACATATTTCCCAAAGCAGGCACTAAGTCATCTCATATACAATAATGAGAAGTTGTCTTAGAATTCTATTGAAGTTAATAATTTGCCTGAGAATAGTCTAAAAGATAAAGATGAGATGGGCTATGAAGTACTATCTGCGTGGTAAGTTCTTTATCCTTTTGCAGTAAAAGTATAAGCACTTTGAAAATTAAAAACCCTGACACACAGCACCAAACAAAAACATCCCAAGCAATTTGGATTTCTGTGGGGTCCTCTGCTAAGCCAAAAATCTTTCAGCAGAGCAGTGGTCTGGGTAGCAATATGTTTTGCTTAATACCTTTGTGGTGAATACTTTGCTTTAATAAAATTCTCCAAAATTACTGCTCCAGAATTAAGTCATCTAAATAAAAGAGATGAAAGTTCAGTTGCAAGCTGATTATTACATCATTCATTTCTCTATTTTTAGATAAATATTTCTTGACCTTATTTATAGAATGATGAATGTGCAAATGATAGGATAATACAAATGTACAAATTTGATAGAATGCACAAATGAATTTTTGTAAAATACAAGTTCAATTCAATTGATTATTAAACAGAAAATATTCATATTTGAGTGTATGATTTCATGGACTCATGAGAGAGTGCTTGGGTATGAGAGAAGACTGGATATTTTTTAATCCAAGAAAAAATAAAGGCAGCTAACATTAAAAAATGTATCTGAAATATCTCAAATGGATTAAAATTACATTAAAGATGCCACATTTTCTATTTCAATTAGCCTGCTTTTAAAAAGAGAAAGAAAGTCAAAAATGACGTTCAAACTTTCATATCAAGAAACTATTTGGAATTTCCCAAAGAGTGATACACTTTTCTAAATACGTGAATAGCTCTTGTTTGTGTAACCAAATGGTAAAAGAAAATCTTAATCATCTCCATTTAGTTTAAGATTAGAAGTCTGATTTGTGGCCATTCAGTTAGTGAGATAGGCTAGATGGTAGATGGATGGATGCATAGATAGATGATATAGAGAGAGAGATGTTAGGTCATGCTAAAGTAAAACATCACAAATTCAGTTTCTGCACACCAAGAATTTATATAAGATGCGCCTTCAAGGATGTCCCTGGTGGCTCAGAGATAAAGAACCCCCTAGCAAACACAGAAGACTCAGGCTTGGTCCGTGGTCTGGGAAGATCCCTCATTTCACGGGGTCCCTAAGCCAGGGCACTGCAACTACCGAGTCTGTGCTATAGCGTCTAGTCGCCACCGCTGCTGAAGCCGAAGTGCTCCAGAGACTGTGCTCCAGGAGAGAAGCCGCTGCAATGAGAAGCCCATGCACCACGTCTAGAGAGTAGTGCCCACTCGCTGCAAGTAGAGAAAACGCCCTCACACAGCAACAAAGCCCAGGGTATTGTTTTGATAGGCAATTAGATGTTTATAGTATATTTAAATTAATTAGTGATTAATTAAATCATTTAAAGTTAATTTGACTATTTAAATTATTGATTGATTTATTTAAATATCTATAAACATCCAGTTGCCTTTCAAAACAATATATAACTGAGCTGGTATTGAGATCATTTTGTCAAGTCACTAATAGCTAAAGATGAGGAAAGAGTTTCTCATTTGTAGACAAACCTTCCCTTTTACAATAAAAAATGTAAATATAAGCATGATTTGTATGGTAGAGAATGTCATCAGTCATCAACTTTTGTGAAAACAATGCCAACTCATTTTCAGTCTCAGCAAATTTTTGTTCAGGTTCAAACTATCTCTGAATAAATTATTTTACAAAGGTAATTTTTCAGAGACAAATGCTTCTTCTGGGATAACTATGTTGCATAACCGTGTTGGTCAGAATGCCATCTTTTAGAAGATGTTAAATTTCAATGGAGCATTAAAGTTCTCATTTAAGACATATCCTTATAGCAGACCCTGTTTGGATATCATAGATAACACTACTGTTCAGGCAGTCTAAATAAACAGTGCATAGCAAAAGGATGAAGTTAGGGTACAGAAATGTGCAGAAAAACACAAGCCAAAGGGAAGGTGAAAATAGACATTAAGGGCTTCAAAAGTATCTTTTATGAACACAAAAATTTTGGACAGAAACAAGATTATTTTCCTTTCTTAACTATCTGGAGAAAAGGAGTATCTGTTTTATGTTATTTTTCTCTCAACATGTATTTCATACATTCTGTAATGGCTCTGGTATGAGAATCATCTGTACACAAATTAAAATAAATTTAAATTAAATGTTTCAAAACACAGGAATAGAGATGGAAAAACAGGGCAATCACTTTTGAATTTCATCCTGGTTTATATCGTACTCATAATTTTTCCAGGAAAATTACTAGGAAGATGCTTAATTCAGAAAAATCACAGTGATAAGCAAATGAGATCAATAAATCTAGTCTGCATGAAGACTCTGCTGTGTAGGACACTCTACATGGGTGTGGTGCACTGGAAGGGTGGAAATACAGAATATGCAAAAAGACTAACTCCTCACAAGAAACTATCACAGTTTAATTCAGAGAAAAAGAAATAAGCATGAGAAAAGTGATGTCTACTATAATCAAATCACTTTGTTGTATAACAGGAGATAACACTGTAAATCAACAATACTTCAATTAAAAAAATAACAAAATCAACAGCAAAAAAGAAAGAAAGAAAGAAAGAAAAATGATGTGTAATACCAGATAAAGGAAATAAGGAACCCCAAGGATGCCACCCAAGACGGATTTGGGTTTTGTAATTTTTCAACATGGGAAAATTCATTTCAGTTGACTTCTAGAGGACATTCTAGATGTCCTCTTTGGATGATTGTGTTGGATTGGTGACTTAGATGGCAAAGAATCTGTCTGCAATGCAGGAGACCAGGGTTCAATCCCTGGCTCAGGAAGAGCCCCTCAAGAAGGGAATGGCTACCCACTCCAGTATTCTTTACTGGAAAGTTCCATGGACAGAGGAGCCTGAGAGGCTACAATCCATAGGGTTACAAAGAGTTGGACCAACTGAGCGACTCACACATGCTAAATTGGATTCTTACTGCTGGTATCAGAGGTTATCACAACCTATCGCTTACAGCAACACAAATTTATTATCTTGGAGTTCTGGAGGTCAGAGGTGCAAAACAAATTAAAGAAAAATGTCTGCAAGGCTGGTTTCTTCTGAAGGTTCTAAGGGGGAATCTGCTACTGACTTTCTTTTCCCAGATTCTGGAAGTTACCTGTATTCCTTGGATCATGGTTGCTTCCTATATCTTCAAAACCTGCAGCAAAACATCTTTCAGTCCCTCTCTAACTCAGACCCTTATCAGGATCCCTGCGATTACAACGGTCCCAACTGAATAATCCAATATAATTTCCTCATCACAGATCTTTAACCTAATTATATCTGCAAAGTCCCTTTGGTGGTGAAAAAGAACAGAATTACATGTGTTGGGATTAGGATGTGAACATCTTAGGGGGCAGAAACTTTACTTCCCAATAACCACTGGAGAAGGGAATGGCAAACCACTTCAGTATTCTTGCCCATGAACAATATGAAAAGGCAAAAAGATACGACACTGAAAGATGAACTCCTCAGGTCAGTAGGTGCCCAATTTGCTACCGGAGATGAATGGAGAAATAACTCCAGAAAGAATGAAGAGAGGCAGCTAAAGAAAAACAACACCCAGTTGTGGATGTGACTTGTGATGGAAGTAAAGTCCGATGATGTAAAGAGCAATATTGCATAGGAACCTGGAATGTTAGTCCTTGAGTCAAGATAAATTGGAAGTGGTCAAACAGGAGATGTCAAGAGTGAACATTGACATTTTAGGAATCAGTGAACTAAAATGGACCGGAATGGGCAAATTTAACTCAGATGTCTGTTGTATTTACTACTGTGGGCAAGAATTCCTTAGAAGAAATGGAGTAGCCCTCATAGTCAACAAAAGAGTCTGAAATACAGTACTTGGATGCAATCTCAAAAACGACAGAATGATCTCTGTTCGTTTCCAAGGCAAACCATTCAATATCACAGTAATCCAAGTCTAGCCCCGACAAGTAACACTGAAGAAGCTGAAGTTGAACAGTTCTATGAAGACCTATAAGATCTTCTAGAACTAACACCCAAAAAAGATGTCCTTTTCATTTTAGGGGACTGGAATGCAAAAGTAGAAAGTGAAGAACATCTGGAGTAACAGGCAAATTTGGCCTTGGAGTACAGCATGAAGCAGTGCAAAGACTGATAGAGTTTTTCCAAGAGGATGTACTGGTCATAGCAAACACCCACTTCCAACAAAACAAGAGAATACTCTGCACATGAACATCACCAGATGGTCAATACCAAAATCAGATATATTATAATCTTTGCAGCCAAAGATGGAGAAGCTCTTACAGTCAGCAAAAACAATACTGGGAGCTGACTGTGGCTCAGATCATGAACTCCATACTGCCAAATTCAGATTTAAATTGAAGAAAGTAGGGAAAACCACTAGACCATTCAGGTATGACCTAAATCAAATCTCTTATGATTAAACAGTGGAAGTGACAAATAGATTCAAAGGATTAGATCTGATAGACAGAATGCCTGAAGCACAATGGACAGAGGTTCACGACACTGTACAGGAGGCCGTGATCAAGACCATCCCCAAGAAAAAGAAATGCAAAAAGGCAAAATGGTTGTCTGAGGAGGCCTTACAAATAGCTGTGAAAAGAAGAGAAGTGAAAGGCAAAGGAGAAAAGGAAAGATATAGCTATGTGAATGCAGAGTTCCAAAGAATAGCAAGGAGAGGTAAGAAAGCCTTCCTCAGGGATCAATGCAAAGAAACAGGAAAACAATAGAATGGGAAAGACTAGAGATCTCTTCAAGAAAATTAGAGATACCAAGGGAACATGTCATGCAAAGATGGGCTCAATAAAGGAGAGAAATGATATGGACCTAACAGAAGCAGAAGATATTAAGAAGGGGTGGCAAGAATACACAGAAGAACTATACAGAAAAGATCTTCATGACCCAGATAATCATGATGGTGTGATCACTCACCTAGAGCCAGACATCCTGGAATGCAAAGTCAAGTAGGCCTTTAGAAGCATCACTACAAACAAAGCTAGTGGAATTCCAGTTGAGCTATTTCAAATACTAAAAGGCAATGCTGTGAAAGTGCTGCACTCAGTATGCTAACAAGTTTGGAAAACTCAGCAGTGGCCACAGGACTGGAAAAGGTCAGTGTTCATTCCAATCTCAAAGAAAGGCAATGCCAAAGAATGCTCAAACTACCACACAATTGCACTCATCTCACACACTAGCTTTCCTGCTGGCTCAGAGGGTAAAGTGTCTGCCTACAATGTGGGAGACCTGGGTTCTATCCCTGGGATGCTAAGATCCCCTAGAGAGGGAAATGGCAACACACTCCAGTACACTTGCCTGGAAAATCCCATGGATGGAGAAGCCTGGTAGGCTACAGTTCATGGGATCACAAAGAGCCAGACACGACTGAGCAACTTTACAACTTCACACACTAGCAAAGTAATGCTCAAAGTTCTCCAAGCCAAGCTTCAGCAGTATGTGAACTGTGAACTTCCTGATGTTTAAGCAGGATTTAGAAAAGGCACAGGAACCAGAGATCAAATTACCAACATCCGTTGGATCATTGAAAAAGAGAAAAGTTTCAGAAAAACATCTACTTCTGCTTTATTGACTATGCTAAAGCCTTTGACTATGTGGATTACAGAAAACTGTGGAAAATTCTGAAAGAGATGAGAATACTAGACCACCTGACCAGCCTCTTGAGAAACCTGTCTGCAGGTCAAGAAGCAACAGACAGAACCGGACATGGAACAACAGACTGGTTCCAAATCAGAAAAGGAGTATGTCAAGGCTTATTTAACTTATATGCAGAGTACATCGTGAAAAATGCTGGACTGGATGAAGCACAAGCTGGAATCAAGATTGCCAGGAGAAATACCAATAACCTCAGATATGCAGATGACACCACCCTTATGGCAGAAAGTGAAGAAGAACTAAAGGGCCTCTTGATAAAAGTGAAAGAGGAGAGTGAAACAGTTGGCTTACAACTCAACATTCAGAAAACTAAGCTCATGGCATCTGGTCCCATCACTTCATGGCAAATAGATGGGGAAACAGTGGAAACAGTGGCTGACTTTATTTTTTTGGGCTCCAGAATCACTGCAGATGGTGATTGCAGCCATGAAGTTAGATGTTCCATATTAAAAAGCAAAGACATTACTTCACCAACAACAGTCCATCTAGTCAGAGCTATGGTTTTTCCAGTGGTCATGTATGGATGTGATAGTTGGACTATAAAGAAAACTGAGTGCCGAAGAATTGATGCTTTTGAACTGTGGTGTTGGAGAAGACTCTTGAGAGTCCCTTGGACTGCAAGGAGATCAACCAGTCTATCCTAAAGGAGATCAGTCCTGAATATTCATTGGAAGAACTGATGCTGAAGCTGAAGCTCTAATACTTTGGCCACCTGATACAAAGAACTGACTCACTGGAAAGCACCCTGATGCTGGGAGAGATTGAAGGCAGGAGGAGAAGGGGACGACAGAGGATGAGATGGTTGGATGGCATCACCGACTCGATGGACATGGCTTTGAGTAAACTCCAGGAGTTGGTGATGGACAGGGAGGCCAGGCGTCCTGCAGCCATGGGGTCGCAAAGAGTGGGACATGACTGAGCAACTGAACTGACTGATTGTGGATTAGCTTTTCGATTTGGTAAAGAAACTGAGAACTTAAAAAAAAAAAAGAAAAAGAAACTTAGAACTTCATTTTGTATTATGTGTGTATATATACAGAAGTATGCATACATATGCATATAATTAACCCATATATATACATATATGTGATCACGTAAAGTATTCTTTTTCATCTTTCAAGTATCAATACAGGATTTGACCTAATAGTAGTGAAAATTTTGCTTGGCAGGGAATCATAGCTTAGGGAAGTAGTTCTAAAATTATGGTCAAGGACTACAGGCTGTTTCTGAGGGTCTTGCTTACAGTCAATATAGGATTAATAAAAGAAGAAGAAAGCAATCGTTGTTTACTCTGAACAACTTTATGGCTCCATCTGGTTTTATAGAGTGCAAAAAGAATCACAGCTTTCTTTGAGAGACAATATTGTACATGAGTAAGAATAAGGATTCCAAAGCCAGCCTGCCTTGAGTTTAAATGCTAGTTCTACCACTTTTTAGTGATGTGACCTTGGGGTTGTAAGGTTGTTCCCTTTTCTGTGAAATGCTAACAGTAATAACATCCATTCCAAGTGGTTATTTTAATATTGCAGGTAAAGTCTTTGACACAGTCAAATATTCGTGTTAGTATACAGATTTTTTTTGTTGCTATTTTTCTTATATTCTAATATTGAATGAGCACTGGGTTCTTTAACATTCCCCTTGATGTTAAGACTATCTTGTGATCACTATCTAATGGTATTTGTCCTAGGAGGAAACTTAAGTTTTAAAATGCTCTCCTGATATGAAGGTTATTGAGGAAGTTGCCACTAAAAATGAATAACAATCAACCTTGAGGCAAAATAGCTTCTAACTATATGAAAAGGACTCATGCAAACAGTGTACTTTATTTTAAATATTTTTGTCAGGTCTGAATGAAATATTGTGGAAGTTGTTATCTATCAGTACATAGATTAAATGAAGAATGAAAATCCCCATGTAAATAGTAGTTCTCATCTGAGCTTGACATCTCAGGTGAAATAGAAGAATTAACATAAACCATGCAATACATTTTAAAAGTGGATTCAGTCAAAATTACAGGGGTTTAGGAAATAATTTTGCAATGTGGGTAAAAGGAATCCCAAAGTAATTTCTGACCCCAGTGTATGAATCTTGAATTTTGTTTGAAGATGGATACTCATGTCACATATTCAAACAGATGTAAACTCTCCAGAAGAGATAAAACTAGAAATATGGAAGTTCCTTATTACCACAGCAATGAGTTAAAGAACTTCTGCTGTAAACGTGTGCACTAGCTGTTCAGTCATGTCTGACTCTTTTTGACCCCATGGACTGCAGCCCACCAGGCTTCTCTGTCCAAGGACTTCTCCAGGCAAGAACACTGGAGTGGGTAGTCATTCCCTTCTCCTAGGGGTCTTCCTGACCCAGGGATCAAACCTGGGTCTCCTGCATTGCAGACAGATTCTTCATCATCAGATGAAAATGATCATCCCACCAGGGATAGATAACTCTACACATAAACCCTGATAATTCCTTCCTTAGACATGATGGTAGTTTACAGAAACAATGCATTAATGTCAGATCTGCATGCTTGAGTACAGAAGATTTACTCTAAACTTATGTAAATCACTTGGGTAAAGGTGGGTTGCTCTATTCGCTACCTTTTGCTGCATAACAAATTGCCCTGAAATTTAGTGGCTTTAAACCAACAGGGATTTATTATTTCAGTTTCTATGGGTCAAAAATCTGGAAACAACTTAACTAGGTGGTCTCTCGGGTCTGCAATCAAGGGGGTGACTGGAGCTATAATCCTTTCCAGATCCAGCTGAAGGAGAATCACCTCTCAGGCTCACTCATTGACATGGCAGTTGGGAGGATGTATGTGCATACTCAGTTGCTTCCGTCATGTCCGAGTCTCTGCGACCCTATCGACTGTAACCCGCCAGGCTCCTTTGTCCATGGGATTCTCCAGGCAAGAATACTTGAGCGGATTGCCATGCCCTCCTCCAGGGAATCTTCCCAACCCAGGGATAGAACTCACATCTCTTATGTCTCCTGCATTGGCAGAGGGGTTCTTTACTGCTAGCACCACCTGGGAAGCCCAGTTGGGAAGATGCAGGCCTGTTTTTGAGGTCCTTCTCCAGAGGTCCTCATCGGGGTTCTTCATGACATGAGCACTGACTTCATCTGGAGTGAGTCACCCAGTTGACAACAAAAGAGCTTCCAAGGTAGAAGACGTGGTCCTTTATCCCCTAATCCCAGAAGTGACTTCCCATCACTTCTGCCATTTTCTATTTATTAGAAGAGACACAATGTATCCCAGCCTATATTCAGTGAGTGGGGATTAAACTAGGGTATGAACTCCACAATGATGGAGAATGTTGGGGATCATCTTCGAAGCTATATAATAATATCACCCTAAAATCTCTCCTCCTAAATTCACTTTCCTAAGTGCCCAGACTTTGGTATTTGGTTGTTGCAAAGCTAATTTTTTAAAGATTAATGTTTGTGTCTGTCAAAGATAAACAGGCACTATCAAATGATAAGGATGGATTTTAATTCATAATATATTATTGATATAGAGAAGAGGATTCAGTGTAAACTGAACTCAGCTTTGATGTACACAGATGACTGGATGTTGTACAAGGAGAATGAGGGATTAGGGAAGGGGTGAGCAGGGGTCTCAGTAGAGTGAGGGAAGTGAAGGGTTGGTCAATGCAAATACCAGATAGGCCAGCCGCTTCTCATGGATGGCAGTTGTCCAAATTAGGATTCTGTCTTCCCACAGAGGCTGCAAGACATAGGCCCGACCTTCCTGGTGACTAGATTTTAAAGAAATGGCTTTTACTTCCTTGAGAAGGGCACTCCTGCATTACAGGAGATACATATACTTCTCAAAGGGATAGAGGGAGTACTCAGAAGTATTAACCCTTTTTAGTAAAGGCTCTCAGAGAGGGTGATCAGAGCCTATGATCAGGTGATGTCTAGAACAAATAGTAAATTATTTTGGCAGCCTTGACCTTCCAAAGACAAGCACTTTAAGAGGGGCTAGATTCCTTCTAGGAATTCAGCCTTGAGCTTTCAGAAACTATACTGTGCATGTTCAGACACTAAGTTGTGTCCAACTCTTTGCAACCCTGTGGGCTGCAGCCCACCAGGTTCCTCTGTCCATGGGATTTCCCAGGCAAGAATACTGGAGTGGGTTGCTGTTTCCTCCTCCAGGGGTTCTTCCTGGCCCAGGGATCAAAACTCCATCTCCTGCATAGGCAGATGAATTCTTTCCCACTGAGCTACCAGGGAAGCCCAGAAACTGTTAAAGTCTTTCATTGCAGGGGGTGGATGAAATCACTTACGTTAAGGGTGTGTAGTTTTTATAGACCAAGATTGAAACCTGGTTAAGAAGATTGCTCAGAGGAGCCTGGCTAGAGTTTGGTGAAGGACAGAATCTTTGTCATGTCCATATAATGAGAATTTAAACTCATTCATTACTTATGGAGACCCAATTACCAAGCTCATTAATATGAAAGTCTAATGGTACCTGAATCATTGTGGTGACAGCAAAATCCTTTTATATTACCCAGTTCTTCTCTGGTGACTGGAACCCATCAGCTAGTTTGTCAATTTCTTGCTCATTCTTGGATTTGCTGATAGTGAGTCTCTCTGATTCCTGGTCCCCCAAATGTAGAATCAGTTCATCAGTGAACTTGGCCACATGTCGGAGGCAGCTGGCCGTGCTCACTGTTCTCTGGACCAGGGAGAACCCAGAGCACAGTCTCTCCAAAACCAGCCAGCCAGGCCCCAACAAACCAGCCAGAAATCTCTGAAAATTTCCAGAGCTGGCCAGCTATGCTGGACATCCGAGTTTCAGACCCAGGGACCCTGGAGCTACACTCCAAACCCACAGGGCCAACTCTCACTTTAAGATGGAGCTCCCGTTTTCCCATTCTCAGCCTTCTTCTGATAGTTTTGCATGATCAGGGCTGGCCAGTTGTAATAAAAAAAAAAAAAAAGAGAGATTTTATGATGTTCAACCTTTCCTAGTATATGCAGCTCAGTGCATTTTCCAAACCAGAAATTTTTTTTTATTAAAAACAGCCCAGCTTATTCCTGGATTTTCCAGCACTTGGTTCCATACAAATGAATAAGAACACATGTGAGAAAAAAAATTTATTTATAAAATAGTTGAAGTACCATGTGATAGAAAGAAATGCAGTGGTATCATCATTACTATTTTTACTATTTGTTGTTGATATTTATAATATTTTTCTTGACATATGTTCTCACAAATATCTGTTTTGTTTTATTTTTTTTTTTTTTCTTTCTTTCTTTCCTTTTTTTTTTTTTAGTTTTAATGTAAGCTTTGGGGCAAAATGGTTATGCAATATGATAATGTTGATGGAAGTAATATATCTTAAGGATCACTTAAAACCTGTTTCTAGGTGTCTCTGAACTTAAATTTGCTCATCTTTGAATTCATACTAATATTACCTTTCTTCCAGGATTGTTGTTAGAAGGAAATGAAATAGCATACATGAAACTCCTAGCATATAATGTCTTCTATAAAACAAAAGCAAAATTAATGTTTCTTTCCTTTGTTGGAAACTTCATTAATTTATTTTTATTTTTATTTTATGCATTATTCCTTTTCTAGAAGGAGTAGATGGGAAATATTTCTTTCTTTCATGTCTTAATCTTCAGAGCATCATCCCAAGACTTTTGTAACTCAGCATGTGAATTTAACCCCCTTGGGTAGTGGATGATTTGGCCTGAAATTGGTTTTTAGTTGAGTGTCTCCCATAGAAAAGTAGCAGGAAAAAAATTTCATTTATGCCTTTAATATGATGAGGTTTGATGTTGCTAATGTGTGAGAGATCTGAAATGCCTATTCTTCCCGAAATGCCATGAATCCTTTTCACTCTTTTGTCTCCTGGAACTGGCTGATAAAAGCAGAATCTCCAAACACAATAAAGCAAAGAAGAAACTGTTCAATCAATTAAATACATTGAACACTTACTCTGTACAGGACATCATCTTAAATTGAGTGAGTGATATGCTTCAGACAAAAAGAGAGGAGGGGCAAAAATAATTTAGGGAGCTGAGCAATATTTCCGAGAAGGAAATGCCAGATACACATTCAGGGACAGAGATTAGATGATCTGGGCTGAACCACAGGGTTTATGTATAAGAGTAAATGACAACATGCTTCCTCGCTCAGCTATCAACTCTGTTCTCTGTTTGGCCATTCATTGCCAGGCAAGAGCTGCGCCAGACTTCTCAATTGACTTTTCTACACCCATTACATGCATTTCCTCTCCACCTACTTCCCCCTTCATCCCCTGTGGTTTACTTTCCATTTCCAACAACGTGCCAGGTTTCTGCTTGTAAAGGTCACCAAGGGCTTAATTTAATTTTGCCACATCAGGTGACCTCTTGGTGTTCATTCATTTCATAGGACTCCTTCAGTGTATTTGACACTCTCTTTTAATGGACTTTTACCTTGGCTTCGATGTCACAGTCTTAATAATCTTTTTCTCTTCCCTTCTCTCTGCTTTCTCACCCTTCCCAGGTATTTTTCTTGGTTTCCTTCTCCAGCAACATCTGCGTGTATTACCTAACTCTAAACATCTGTCCCTCAGATCTTTTCTCCATGTAGTTTTCTGCCTTAGAATCCAGCCATTCTCTACGCCATAACTGCATCTTATCAAATGTTGCTTCTGTGTTTCTCAATCCTAAAAGCTTTCTGTGGCTCGTGCCCACACTGACACTGTGGCATCCTCATTAACCCTTCATGTGCTAACCTCTCTACCTATTTCTGCCATAATTTTCACTCACCTGCTACTCTAAACCTTCTGTCCTATATGTAGCTCTCAAAACAAATAAAAATGTGTGAATAAATTCCTGTTCTGTTACAGCACACAGATTTTTTTTTTTTTGGCAAGTACTGCCCTCCCCCAATGCAGCTATTCAACATCTGTTGGTCCTCTAAGGGGCTTCCCTGGTGACTCAGTGGTAAAAGAATCCGCCTGCCAATGCAGGAGATGCAAGAGACTCAGGTTTGACCCCTGGGTTGGGAAGATTCCCTGGAGAAGGAAATGGCATCCCAGGCCAATAATCTTGCCTGGAAAATTCCATGGACAGAGGAGACTCAGCTCAGGACTTTCCAAGTGGTCCAGTGATTAAGAATCTGTCTGCCAATGCAGGGGACATAGGTTCCATCCCTGGTCCAGGAAGATCCCACATGCTGCAGAGCAGCTAAGCCTGTGTACCACAACTACTGAATCTGAGCACTGGAGCCCGCGAGCAGCTCTCCTGAGCCTGCGTGCAGCAACTAGCGAAGCCCGCACACACTACTGCCCATGCTCTACAGAGAGAGAAGCCTGCACATCTCAACTAGAGAGTAGCCTGTAGGCTGCAACAAAGACCCAGCAGAGTCAAAAATAAATAAATATGTTTTTTTCTTTTAAAAAAACTCAGCTCAATTTTCTTAATATGTACATATTCCTGTATCCCCAGTCGAAGTCTAATGCCCCTCTTTCCTCTATGTTGAGTTGATTTTAGAAGCTCTATCTCCCCTTTCTCTGTGTGGATACTTTAAAAAGACAGTCACTGTTTAGTTCCACTTCCTCCAATCCCCAGCATAGTTTCTGACCCACCATATGCAATCAACACCTCATCGTTCAATGAATACATGAACAAAGCAAGTCAATAGCCCAGCCCACCTCTCTCATGAGTTTTCTAGTCTTGTGTGTATAACTGTTTTCTTGTCTTGTCCATTGCTACTAATTTCTAATCCAATGCTTTCAGTACTTGAAATAGTACCTCACCTCACAATGGCCACCTTCCAACTTGAAGTTTACTCTGAGCATTTCCCATTAACGCAGGGATTCCCCCCCCCCCCAACAGGCTTTAAACTTCATGAATGTGGGGCACTCACTAAGAATTAATCCACATATGCACAGACATTTGACTTATTGTGCAACTAAATGACTGCATACATAGTAAACACCAAAACTGGGAATGTATCTTGGGTTCAGTTGATAGAAAACGTAAACCGAATGTTTGCTCTGTCCAGAAGGCTTTCTTCTTGGTCTTTGCCAAAATCCTTCTCCAGTATCAAATTCTTCCCTTACATTTCTCCTCACAGTCCACTTCACAGATGGTACTTTGTAGATGGAGATCTATGATTATAGCTTTTTTGAAGGCTTTTTGCCCACCCCATTCTCCCTCACCAGTAGTCTAACTAAGGTCACGGTCACATCTTTTTGTTGCTTTTAGAAGGGTTCCTTGCCCATGGTAAACATTTATGGCTGTTGGTTGAAATGAGGTGTCCAGAGCTAGGGCCCAAGGACTGCATCACAGATATTAGGCAGTCAAGACAAGTAACTGGATATACCGCAATCTATGTAGCAATAGAGAAGCTTCCCAAACTGACAGCTTATCAAACGAGGCCCTTGCTCTTCTTCAGCAAAGGAGATGGTTTCTGGGATAGTCAAAGTGTCCTTTTCTCTCCACAGGAACCCTACTCCTTCACCAACTCTGAAAAAGTGAAGAACCAGCTGAAAAGTTGGCTTCTGCCAAGAAACCTCAAATCCACTTACATGACTAAACTGTTGAACAGACATCCAATTTCAAAAGCCCAGGGTAACTTGCCCTAGCGTTTCCTATGAGAACACGTCTGCTTAATAACAATGTAACAGATGATAAGAGGGCCAATCACAGAGAAAACTGGTTCAACCCATGTTAAAGGTTGATGATAATTACCAGACTAAACAAATCATTAGAAATATGTTCCCATCTCCAATTTGGATTTTAAAATACTTCAGAGTGGCTTGGAAACTGAGCTTCACTTTAATAAGCCCCAGGATAACTAGCACCAAATGGTTTAGCTACAACTGTCCTTTGAAAATATTTTTGAATTTTTTTTCATCAGAGCAGAAAAATGTGGAGGAAAACACAGATTTTATTCCTCCTGAAGTTTCCCTTAATTATTTGGAGGATATAAATGAAAGGAAGCCTATGTATCAGCATACATTAGACACTTAGCAAATCCGTGGACATGACTCAGACATCATAGGTTAAAAACTATTGTCAATGTTTCAAAATACTTGAGAAGCAAAGGAAAACAGATTCTTAGTGGGGAAAAAATGCTTTTCTTTTTTTTAAGCTAATCTTCCTTTTCCCTTTGAATATCTAAAAGCATATTCATAAAATTGGGAGTAAATTTCCTAAATCTGAATAGCAATAATTTGTAGTTAAATCTATCCATCAAGGCGCTTCCTCACTGGCTCAGCGGTAAAGAATCAGTGTGCAATGCAGGAGACTCAGGTTCTGTCCCTGGTTCAGGAGGACTCCCTGGAGAAGGAAATGGCAACCCATTCCAGTATTCTTGCTTGGGAAATCCCAGGAACAGAGCAACCTGGTGGGCTACAGTCTATGGGGTTGCAAGAGGCAAAGAGTATGACACAATTTAGCTACTAAACCACCAGCACCTACCCGTCAAGGAAATCAGTGTGGTCAATTCTCTTAAAAACTGTTGGGGAGTAAAATTAAATATAAAATGTTTCTAAGCAGTGTGGTGGGACTTCCCTGGTATTCCAGAGGTTAAGACTGTGCTTCCACTGCAAGATGGCAAGGGCTCAATCCCTGGCCAAGGAACTAAGATTTCGCATGAGATGCAATGTGGCCAAAGCAAACAAAAAACACTGGATGGTATTTTTACCTCCAAAGAGATATAAAAGAAAATTTTTTTTTCATGAAGAATATTTCACTTTGGGACTTCCATTTTTGCCCTTTCCATAACCTGTACAATGTGTTTTTCCTAATGTCATTTTTCCTGGCTGAGAAGCACAATAACAAGAATACAGTTTAAAAAAAAAAAAAAGGTGGAGGTGGGAAGACCATGAGTGTTATGTCACCAGTGACTTCAAATGGAAGAAAAATACCAATTCCACATTTCATCCTGAAGAAAGAATGGAAATTTAAAGATCATTTTAACTAACTTTCCCTTTGTGCTCCGTTAACTGAGGATTTCTGTGCTTGATTAACCTAGTATTCAGCCTACAAAGAAATTGTTCCTTCATAGAAAATAATGCCTATTCCCACACAAAATGAAGCAATGTGAATCCTTTATCTTTTGTCATGCTGAGTCTCATGAAAACTTCCACTGTTGAGAAAATGATTCTTTCTCCCTGAGGACCATCTGAATAAAGTAACTCTCCATGATGATAACTAAGATGCATGGAGTCTTCCAGTTTTCCAAGATTTTTATTTATTTTCCAGTTTTATTGAGATATAATTGACAAAGAAAACCCATGCTTAGTTAACATGTATAACATAATGTTTTGATATACATATATTTTGTCAAATAATTACCACAGTCATCCTCCTTACCATATCCAGCACCTCACATAGTTACCATTTTTGTCTGTGATAAGAACACTTAAGATTTACTTTCTTAAGAGTTCCCTGGTTGTCCAGTGGTTAAGACTTTGACTTCCAATCCAGGCAGAGAGCAAAGATCTGACATTCTTCTTGGCCAAAAATCCAAAACCATAAAAAAAAGCAAAATATTGTAACAAATTCAATAAAGGCTTTAAAAATGGTCCACATCAAAAAAATATTTAAAACACTTACTCTCTTACCAAATTTCAGGTATGCAACATATTATAACTGTAGTCAATAGGCCATATGTTAGATCTCCAGAAGGTATCCCTCTCATATCTCCAACTCCAGTCTAATAGGGCCAGCTTTTCTGGAACCTTTTAATATGTTTCAAGAAGATGTTATGTCTGCTTTGTATATTTTAATTTTCATTTTAATGTTTTTCTGCTAATATATTCCTGTTTTACATTAGAAGCCAATTTTGAGTGGTATGGGCCATAAAGGGCTTCCCTGGTGGCTGAGTAGTAAAGAATTTGCCTGCCAATGAAAGAGACACAGGAGACGCAGGTTCAGTCCCTGGGTCGGGAAGATCCCTGGAGGAGGAAATGGCAACCCACTCCAGAATTCTTGCCTGGAAAATTGCATGGACAGAGGAGCCTGGTGGGGCTACAGTCCATGGGGCTATAGAGTCAGACATGACATAGCAAGTAAAACAACGATTATAACAATGGGTCATAAAAACCCATGTCTGATTGTCACTTTGTGCCTTTTGTAGTTATCAAATATTACGTGAAATATACAGGGACAGCATTTGTGGAATTTCTCAGATACATGGCACAAGAATACATGGCACAAGACGTGAAAATGAAGTTTAAGCCAAAAGTAAAGAAATTGTCAAACTATTTGGCATGTAACAATTATTCAATAAATATTATATGTTTTTTTCGCAATACCACTTCTGGGCATACACACTGAGGAAACCAGATCTGAAAGAGACACGTGCACCCCAGTGTTCATCGCAGCACTGTTTATAATAGCCAGGACATGGAAGCAACCTAGATGCCCATCAGCAGATGAATGGATAAGGAAGCTGTGGTACATATACACCGTGGAATATTACTCAGCCATTAAAAAGAATTCATTTGAGTCAGTTCTAATGAGATGGATGAAACTGGAGCCCATTATACAGAGTGAAGTAAGCCAGAAAGATAAAGAACATTACAGCATACTAACACATATATATGGAATTTAGAAAGATGGTAACGATAACCCTATATGCAAAACAGAAAAAGAGACACAGAAGTACAGAACAAACTTTTGAACTCTGTGGGAGAAGGTGAGGGTGGGATGTTTCGAAAGAACAGCATGTATATTATCTATGGTGAAACAGATCACCAGCCCAGGTGGGATGCATGAGACAAATGCTCGGGCCTGGTGCGCTGGGAAGACCCAGAGGAATCGGGTGGAGAGGGAGGTGGGAGGGGGGATCGGGATGGGGAATACATGTAACTCTATGGCTGATTCATATCAATGTATGACAAAACCCACTGCAATGTTGTGAAGTAATTAGCCTCCAACTAATAAGAAAAAATAAAAAATTAAATAAATAAATAAATATTATATGTTTTTATAATTTCTCAGTGCATTTTCAACATCTCTGATCTCAGTGTTTCTATAATCTATTCATTTCTAGTTGCCAAATAACTTTTCAAAACTCAGACAGTACATCAGTCACACAATGCCTACTTTCTGCTTGTGCTTCCCTCAATAAAAATATTTTGTGTGCACAATCAATATCAATATATTATCAGTGTTAGAATTCATGGGTGTGTGTATGTTCAGTCGCTCAGTCATGGCCGACTCCTTGTGACCACATGATCTGTAGCCTGGCAGGCTCTACTTTTGGTGGGATTCTTTGGGCAAGAATACTGAAGTGGGCTGCCATCCCCTCCTCCAGGGGAGCTTCCCAACCCAGGGATCAAGCCTGAATCTTCTGCATTGGTAGGTGGATTCTTTTATCACTGAACCACCTAGGAAGGCCAGATTAGTATTCATAATAATGTATAAAACACTTTCATGAGCTGAGAGAAGAAAGTTACTTAAGATTTTACAGTTTCTGATGCTGTCATTGCTTCTCTTGAAGAAGGTGTAGGCCTTGGCTAAAGAGAACCTTCTGTACAGAGCAGGGAACTTTGCTCAGTGCCCTGTGGTGATCTAAATTGGAAGGAAATCCAAAAGAAAGATGATATACCCACACATATAGCTGATTCACTTTGCTGTAAAAACTAACACAACATTGTAAAGCAACTATACTTTGATAAAAATTAATTTTAAAAAAAGATGTAGGCTTTGATTGGAGTACATCTCTCTTAATTGGCTTCAAAGATATTTTGTACAGATGATATTCATTTACATGACTTGTGTTAAAGCAGCATTCACTGTAAATGACATACAATAAACAATAAATGATCCAAAAAATATTTTCTCCTTTTAACCATCATTTGCAACTCTTAAAAACATTGGCCAAGAAATAAACTCCTCCCACGTGCTCAGAGGCTGAAAAAACTCAGGATGGACTTGATGGACATTTCATCCAGAATCTGCAAAGTATGTGATACCCTTAGCCTCTTCAATTTCCTTTTGCTTTGGTTTACATGGGAACCTGTGTTTGTAATGGAGCTTTCTGTTAACCAGCTACAGATAGAGTCCTACTCGCCTGTGCTTATGTGCTTGCCACGTAACTTTTTCCTAACATTTTTAGTTGATTTCAGTCTTCCCCCACAAGATTTCAAGCACCATGAAGGTAAAGGCAATGTTTTCTGTTGTTACTATTGGCTGGTTATGCTTTTGATTTGCTCATTAGTTTTGCTCACATCGTGTCTCCATTATACCTAACAATGCCCTAGAACATGATAGGTGTAATTAATTAAGTTTTCATGTTCTCTTAGTGTACCTGAGATGATACCAAATCATAATATTCATTTGACCTCCACCTTTCCTCTCCCTGATTCTCATACCTTATGTTAGAAATGGTTTTATTGAGGTTAACTTATTTCTACGAACCAGATCTATCAGCATAGCCATACACACACACACACACACACACACACACACACACACAGAGCAACCACAGCTAGAACATGACCCCAACAGCCCTTTGCTTTTTCTGATAAAGAAAACTGTACCTTCTAAATTTCCACCTGAATCCTCCCTGCAGTGGCCTTGCCCTGTGGAAGAAATAATGTGGGAAAAAAATCACTCTTTGACCTTCTACACAACAAAATATTCTGGGTTGTTTTATCTTTCCCCTTCCCCCACTCCCACAAAAGTTCCTGTCATCTCTAAAATATTGCAAATAACTCTGCCAGTTTTCCTCTTACCTGGCTGTGTCTCTGGCCAAAGTTGAGGAAACAGAGATGAAGCCTCACAGACCTACAAGTATCTTAAGTGCTGGGTTGGCCAAAAAGTTCATCTGGGTTTTTCTAACAGCTTAGGGAAAAAAATCAAATGAACATTTTGACCAATTCAATAGAAAAGTGAGCACAATATGAACAAAATTTACAAGGTGATGAGATCATTGCTGTTATGGAGTTATGTATGGAGTACTGTGAGGCCTTCCCTGGAGAAGGGCATGGAAACCCACTCCAGTATTCTTGCCTGGATAATCCCATGGACAAGGGAGCCTGGCAGGCTACAGTCCATAGGGTCATGAAGAATTGGACACAACTGAAGCAACTTAGCATGCACACACACACTGTGAGACCCTAGGAGGGGATACACCCAGATCTGCCATAAGAATTCAGAGAAAAATTCATTGGGGAAAAAAACCTTTGAAAAATGGTGACTTGAGTGATGTATGCATTTACTTGGCAGATGGGAAAGGATGTCCTGGCACAGAAAGCAACATCTAAGTAACAGAGAGGAAAGAGCATCTACTCAGCTAACAAGAATAATGTGGATGTGTGTGTGAGCACATGTGTGAAGGAGTTTTAGTGGAAGTGTTAAGGGATTAAATGTTGAAAGATGAATGTGCACAGGTTTGTAAAGTTTAACTGAGTAAGCTTTACTCTATTCTGTGGGTAATCTGATACAAACTAGAGAACTGATCAGTGAAGAATGAGAACAACAGCAGAGAGAGAAACACAACAATTGAGGCAAGAGGTGATATGAGTTGAGGAGTTGATACTATGACAAAGATGCTGGGGAAGAAGGTACTTAGGAAGGAAGTTTACAGGATGTGATGATGGATTGAATGGATGCTGAGTGGAAGGTACAGGGGGCCAAGTGGGGTAATGTCTAGGATCACAGGGAAGATGGTAGAAGAGTAAGTTTGAGATGAGAAGATGAGCTTGTTAATGGGACAGCAGGTGGAGATATTTAAGTAGGAAAAAAATATTTTTCTCAACTAGGGGAACTGGCTGCAGGAAGGAATTTGAGAGTCATCAGGAACTGAATGCAGAAGAAGGTACAGAAAGGGATAAAATTACCCTTGTGGAATAACACAAAAAGAGAACTAAGAACATAGTGCTCGTAAATCCCTACCTTTACAGTATGGACAAATGAAGAAAAGCTCCATCAAACACTGAGAAGAACCAGAGACATAGAAAAGAATTTGCATAAAAATAAAAGTCAGAGAAAGAGATGATAAGACTAATGTTATGAAAATTTTCCTATTGAATACAGCAACATAATACCTAGGAAGGCAGTGATGAAGGTTGCTAGAAAGATGTCAAGTAAGTGGTGGGCATGAGGCTAAAAGTACAATGGTGAGCAGTATCAAGAGAAGAAATAACTAGATGGGGAAACTGAGTCTAGAAACCGTTTCATCTAGCAGGTGAAAAACAAAACCTTTATCAAAACTGAAGGTGACATCAATAGGGGAAAAAAACTAGAAGATTCAGTAAAGGGGGAATCAATTTTGGACCAAATTCCCAAGACAGTGCCAAGAAATACAAGGTAGAACATAAAAGTGAAAGTCACTCAGTCGTGTCCGACTCTTTGCGACCCCATGGACTGTGTATACAGGCCATGGAATTTTCCAGGCCAGAATACCAGAGTAGGTAGCCTTTCCTGTCTCCAGATAGAACATAGAAGGGCGGTATTAACGGTAAGAGGAATACAACATCTTTGTTAAGATTGTGTTCACAAAGAGCAAGTATGGATGAGCATATAGAAGAGGAGCCAGAAAGTTAAAAAGCAGTCAAACCTTTATATTATGATGAAAGCAGAAACAGAGAGAGCAGGGAGCTAGGACGGTGAAGACTTGGAATCAACACCCAGGAGGTTGGAGAGGGAAATACTCAGGGCTCGGAAGAGGAGTTGTTCTGAGTTCACCTCTCCTGACACCAGATGACCTTGAGACTAGCCATGTGATGAGTCTGGCTTCACAAGGGAGGAGCTGCTGGCTGCAGTGGGGCCAAAGACAGAGGGGCTGGCTCTATCTGTGAGGCTCAGGTGAGTCACGAGGTCTACCCAGAGATGCTCCTGCGCAGGTAAGGGCAGCCAGAAACAGCCCAGGAATAGGATGTTCTAAGGCATTTTTGCAAGCGCCTTATTCCTCCCATCTTTACTTTGGCCACATCTCTGGGATCTCCTTATCAAGGCTCAGCTTTTTATTGATGTCACGCTAGAGAGCAAACCATGTAACTTTCGCTTCCAGGAAATATTTCTTCTGGGAAAGTAGGAAAGGCATCTGTGTACTCTCTGAACTGTCCTGGCCCGACCACAGGCTGGCTCTGTCCAAAATCAAAAAGATTTTCAGATGTTTCTCTGAGGCAGGGAGATATATATTATGAATCTCCAATCATTTATTTATCTGACAAAATACTCAGACATACTGTCCTTACACCATGCCGCAACCCTTCTGAGTCTTTGAAAGTATTAATTAAATCCTTAGAAAAACCCTAATTATCCCCATTTTACAGACAGGGAAGCTAAAGCCTTGAAACATTAGATCTGATTATACTTTCAAAGCCAGAAGAAAGACTTGAATCTGGGCACTCCAACTCCAGAGTCTGGGTTCTTCCCTAGTATGCCAAGCTATTTTATAAGAAATCAGAATTGGGGGCGGGGAGGGGCAATCTCCTAGATAATCCAATCCCTTCTTATTATATTAGGAACACTTAAACAGCATTGCTGACAAAGGCCTGTATAGTCAAAGCTGATTTTTCCAGTAGTCAGGTACTGATGTAAGAGTTGGATCATAAAGAAGGCTAAGTGCTGAAGAATTGATGCTTTCAAACTGTGATGCTGGAGAAGACTCTTGAGAGTCCCTTGGACTGCAAGGAAATTAACCCTGAATATTCACTGGAAGAACTGATGCTGAAGTTGAAGCTCCAATACTTTGGCCACCTAATGGGAAGAGCTGACTCATTAGAAAAGACCCTGATGCTGGGAAAGATTGGGGGCAGCAGGAGAAGGGGACTGCAGAGGATTAGATAGCTGAATGGCATCACTGACTCGATGGACAGGAGTCTGAGCAAACTCCGGGAGATAGTAAAGGACCGGGAGGCTTGGTGTGCTGCAGTCCATGGAGTCACAAAGAGCTGGACATGACTTGGCAAGAACAACAAAGTAGGGTTAGCAACTAACAGTTTCAATTTTGTTGTCTTCCTTAAAGACTGTATTGTTGGGGGTGTGCAATGTAAAAAGGACAGCTTTTTTATGTTAGAGAATGTTTTCTCCTTCCTCTTGTCTGTGAGTTCACAGTGAGTCATAGGACACTTATGGGCTCCCTGGAGGCCAACCCTATCTCAACTCCCTCTGTTTCCAGAACAGGTGTCTATCCAGTCCATGATAGTGATCTCTGTCCTTGGAGACTTTTTGAATTAAAGAAGATAGTCTATTATTGGGCTTCCCTGCAAGGCAGCCACGCACATGGATATACGTCTGTCTTTAATAAATTTAATTTTCCTTATCTTTAGCCGGTTACACATCTGTATATGTATTATTAACTCTCATGGATCCGATTTTTCCATTCTCATATACATGTGTATGTATGTGTGTGTTCATGCCTGGAAATGATTATCTTCTGTTTCAAATTCAAACACGTTGTTTCTTTAGCTAATACCATGCCCTGTCTTCAACAGAGACGTTTATTTGTTTTGCGTTTGTTTGTTTGTTTTTTAAGGTGGTGGGGTTTGGGGTGTTTGATGTTTTACCATTGAGCCAAATTCTCACCACATTTTTAAAAAATTGGAACCCCTTCTATCCAAAGATAAAGTATCTCGTCCACCCGTAGCCATTGGATTTGAATTCTAAACAGAAGGGTAATGTGTGAATTTGCTAATTATTTCCTGCTTTTGAGTTCGCTAGCATTTTGCCTTCAGCTATAAAGAGGCACACAACTAGCAGAATGTTGCCTCCTAGTAACCAAAGAGAAAGAAATGAGTTTTTAACACTCATTTTTAGTGTGTTTCAAATCAATTTTTCAAATCAAATCAATTTCAAATCAAATTTTAGAATAGTGCTGAAATAGAAATAAGAAAGGCAATTTGATAATGGAGTGATTAAAGTTTCATTAAAGAGAGGACAGTTTGACTTGGCCTATAATTGAGATAGTATTTTCTACTATGATATTGGAAAAGTAAAAAAGAATAATTTAAAGTTATTCAGTGAAAATTGAATAGCAAAGAATAAAACAAAAAACTTTTTAATTTCCCCACTGTGGGAGAGAAGCAAGCCTCTCTGAAGGATAATGCACAGAAGTAACTCTAGGTACTAGTCTTAAGTATAAACTTTCACACCAAATCTATTTCTTATGCACTTGACAACATTTTCAGGACAGATCCATGACCTAGAATATAGGTGAGAACCTTGTTAGTAATGAATCATGGATTCTATGAGTACAGTAAATTACTTTTGGTTAATTCACTTATTCAATTAAAACAATACTTGTTGACCATCTATTACGTGTTTAGCACTATGTTAGGTAATGGAACAACATAATCCCACTGAATTTCCACATGACTTAGGAACATGGATAATGACTTATAATGTCAAATGTGAATGCACATATTACTAAAAGGTAGGCGCAAATTGCCATGGAGACAAATTTTAGAGGGGACTTGGTGTGTAGGTTCATAGATGCTGTGTTTGTAAAAGAGGATCTCAAGAAAAAAAAATGTGAGTGTGCTGAAAAGCTCACTACTAAGCTAATTTTAGCCACAAATTTCAGCATTCATCACATGCTGTATTTATGAATTCATATTTTTATCCCACAAAACATAATTCTTAAATCTGATTACATATTAGAAGCACTTGGAGAAATTCAAAAACACACCAGCACCTGAGCTCAGGCCCACAGAAATTCTGATTTAAGTGGCCCTCAGAGGAGCGCACATGGGAGTGTTTTTAAAAATTTTATACAGCTGCTTTACAACAGTGTTAATTTCTGTGGTACAGCAAAGTGGATCAATTATACGTATATGTACATCCTCTCTCTTTTAGGTTTCCTTCTCATTTAGGTCACCACAGAGCACTGAGCAGAGGTCCCTGTGCGACACAGTAGGTTCTCTTTGGTTATCTGTTTTACACATCGTAGCATACACATGTCAACGCCAATCCATCCCACTGCTCTCTTCCCCCTCTTGGTATCCATAAATTTGTTCTCTACATTCATGTCTCTATTTCTGCTTTGCAAATAAGTTCATCTGGGTATTTAAAAAGGGTCCCAAGTTATACTACCAGATGGCCACAATTGAGAACCAGCACTCCAGGCCTTGAGGATAGATGGAGATACCCGTTGTGCCTGTACTAATGCCCTCATGTTGGTCCTTTAAGCTGCACTGATTTGGTATACAATCAATATTTTTGCAAATTAAACTGAATTGGCTTCAATTGTCCAAAAGAAATTCATTATATACCACTTCTCCAGTAAAGAAAATCTTACTATTGTTTATCCTTCCTCCACTTCTGTGATAGGAACATAAACATGATGAAGACACCCATCCCATTCTGGTGGATCATTCACCTGCTCTGGGGGGACAAAATAAAGAAAGGTTATAAGTTTATTCTTAAATAACTACAAGGAGTTTGGATTAAGAAATACTCAACTTCACCCATGGCCTATCTGTTCACTCAATGTTCTTTGCTCATGCCATCTCTTGCCATCAGTCAACTGTGAGCCAAATTTGCCCAGCATCACCAAAAAGTGCCCTGATTCAGACTCTTCAGTACTTTTCACCCAGCCACTACTACCAGCACCTCGTACCAGCCAGAGAGACAAAACATCCAGTCAGTTGAACTCTGTGAATGGCTGAACTGACTGAAGTGTCCAAATATTTTGGCCAGGAAGAGATAGGCTTCCCCCATAAACATAAATTCCCATGGAAACCAAACCAGAAGACAGAGAATATTCACTTTATTTTAGGTCCAGGGAGCCTTGTGAGACATTCCATGAGTTAGTCTGGGTTCTTAGCATCCAAGACAGTGCTTTTTCCCTATGGCTGGCTATCGCTTCAAGCCATCACTTAAACAGAGCTCAGACAGCACTGACCTTGAATAGAATCCAAGGAGTTTTCCATGGAGAACTTATGTCTATAGAACCGTCTGCTCACCCAGACTTTATAAACCCTTTGACTCTCCAGACAGGAAAAAAAGCATAACACTGCACTGTAATTAATATGAAATTCATTGAATATTGTTCTATTCTTTTTTTCAGTGCAGATGCATTTTTCTCTGCCCACAATCTGGAAACTGAAATCTTATATCTGCTTTTGAAGGCTATTTTAAGGACATCAATGATTTATATCTTAAAGAGCTCAAATTTAAATTAACTTTTACTTTTCTTAATGGTTCAGAATGTTAGAAAATATATATATATTTTACTGTGCAAACTTACTCTCTAACTTGAAAAGTGTTAGTCACTCAGTTGTGTTGGACTCTTTGCACCCCCATGGACAAGAGGAGCCTGGAGGGCTACTATACCACATCAGGCTCCTCTTGTCTATGACATTCTCCAGGTAGGAATACTGGAGTGGGTAGCCATTCCCTTTTCCAAGGCTTCTTCCTGACCCATGGATAAAACCCAGGTCTCCTGCATTGCAGGCAGATTGTTTACTGGCTAAGCCACCAGTGAAGCCCACTCTCTAATTACCTCATTGTAAACTGACCGGGTTGGATGGCATCACCAACTCAACGGACATGAGTTTGGGTAAATTCTTGGAGTTGGTGATGGACAGGGAGGCCTGGCATGCTGCACTTCATGGGGTCGCAAAGAGTCAGACACAACTGAGTGAATGAACTGAACTGAACTGAAACTGGGAAACTGGGAAACTGGGATTTGGGCACACCGGGTCTTTCAATATTTAAGGAGGATGGAAGTGTTAGCTCCAAAGTAATGTTACTGAGCACCATTAAAAGTGAAATAGAGCTTTGTCTTCTAAACATTCATATCTTTATCTGCTTACCTAATGTATAAGGAGGAATTCAGTGCAGGACAGGGAAACTACCCTAAGTGTTTTAAACTGGGACAGATTTAAAATGAGAAAACTGGTGCTTGCAAAATTGTCAGAGGGGCTCAAGAAACAGCTTCTAGGCTTGGCCTTCTGGAATAACTTTAAGAACAATAAAAACAAACCCATTAAAGCTGCCACTGGAACTCTGCTGGAAGAAGCCCAAATAACATGACCCCAGTGGCCTCTCTACATCCAAGAAGATGGAGAATGACACAGCAAGAGCTGTGATTTCGATATTGTAAGGACCAATCAAGATGCCACCACCCTTGTCTATGCTTCTGGGCACCCTGGCAGCTGGAGAATGGACAGTGGGAAAGTAAGATTGAAAGAATTCCTAATTCTGGAGCTGGTAGTAATAGCTACACACTGCTGGACAATGGCTTCTGCCTTACATTCACTTTTCAAGCCAAGGAGTCAGACAATTTAGTGAATCTGCAAGGCTTCCAAACCCAGCTCAAGGGGATCTGGAAAATATACTTAATAGCTTTCTAAACTTTTCAACCAGAAGAAGGGTAGACGTTATGAGTATCAGTTCAGTTCAGACTCCATGGACCGCAGCAAGACAGGTTTCCCTGTCCATCACCAAATCCCAAAGCTTCCTCAAACTCATCTCCATCGAGTCAGTGATGTCATCCAACTATCGCATCCACTGTCGTCCTCTTCTCCTCCTGCCTTCAATCTTTCCCAGAATCAGGGTCTTTTCCAATGAGTCAGTTCTTCACATCAGGTGGCCAAAGTATTTCAGCCTCAGCTTGAGCATCAGTCCTTCCAATGAATATTCAGGACTGATTTCCTTTAGACTGGTTGGATCTCCTTGCTGTCCAAGGGACTCTCAAGAGTCTTCTCCAACAACACAGTCCAAAAGCATTCATTCTTTAGTGCTCAGGTTTTCTTCCAAAGAGCAAGTATCTTTTAATGTCATGGATGCAGTCACCATCTGCAGTGAGTCTGTCACTGTTTCCATTCTTTCCCCATCTATTTGCCATGAAGTGATGGGACCAGATGCCATCATCTTAGTTTTTTGAATGTTAAGTTTTAAGTGCACTTTTTCACTATCCTCTTTCACTTTTATCAAGAGGATTTTTAGTTCCTCTTCACTTTCTGCCATATGGGTGGTGTCATCCACATATCTGAGGTTATTGATATGTCTCCCCCGCAATCTTTATTTCAATTTGTGCTTCATACAGCCCAGAATTTTGCATGAGGTACTCTGCATAGACGTTTAATAAGCATGATGACAATATACAGTCTTGACCTACTCCTTTCCCAATCTGGAACCAGTCCATTCTTCCATGTCTGGTTTTAACTTTTGCTTCTTGACCTGTATACATATTTTTCAGGAGGTAGGTAAGGTGATCTGGTATTCCAATCTCTTGAAGAATTTTTCACAGTTTTTTGTGATCCACACAGTCAATGGCTTTGGCATCGTCAATGAAGTAGAAGTAGATGTTTTTCTGGAACTCTCTTGCTTTTTCTATGATCCAACGGATGTTGGCAATGTGACCTCTGGTTCTTCTGCTCTTTTCTAAATCCAGCTTGAATATCTGGAAGTTCTCGGTTCACATACTGTTGAAGCCTGACTTGGAGAATTTTGAGTGTTACTTTGCTAGCATGTGAGATGAGTGCAATTGTGTGGTAGTTTGAGCATTCTTAGGTATTGTCTTTCTTTAGGATTGGAGTGAAAACTGACCTTTTTCAGTCCTGTGGCCTCTGCTGAATTTTACAAATGACACCAATATAAACAATGTAGAATAGACATCATCTCTTACTTTGTTTACACATTGAAACTGGATGTAGTATGACAAAGTGGCAGAGTATGAGTGTGCGAACATCTTCTCCTGTAAGAACTCCAAAATTGCAACTAACCACTGAGCAACTATCGACAAGAGGATGTTGGATCCCACCAAAAATAGATACCCCATGTCCAAGGGCAAAGGAGTAGCCCCAGCAAGATGGTAGGAGGGGCCAAATCGTGTTTAGAATCAAACACCCTCATACCCACCAGAGATGCTTGGAAAGCTCAGACAAAACTTGGTGCACACCAGGACCCAGAGGCCCCATAAGAGGCTGAGCTAGACCCGCCTCTGAGTGTCTTCTGTGCGGGGATGGGCCAGCAGTGGCCTGCTGTGAGGATAAGGGCTCTGGCTTCAGCAGGTCTGGGAGGCTTGGCATGTGAGCCCCAACATAGAGCCACCAAGAAGACAATCTACACACTATAGAACAATTATACCAAAGAAGTTCTCACACTGTTGTGAATGTTCTAAGGCCACAACAGATTTTCCAACCTGGGGATTTGGCAAAGAGAACCCCCAGGGAATTTGATTTTGAAGGCCAATGGGGTTTGATTACAGAACTTCCACAGGACTGGGGACACAGACTCTTGGAGGGCACAAAGAAACCCTTGTGCACGCTAGAAGCCAGGAGAAAGGAGCGCTATCCCCACAAGAGACATGCATGTGAGTGTTTAGGAGTCTCCAGCGGAGGCGTGGGCCTACAGTGGCCTGCCGAAGGGTCAGCGGCACTAAATAAAACAGTCCTGGCATACATCCTTTTGAAGGAGGTCCATTACCTCCATCACTCCTACTATGTTTGGCCTGAGGCCAAACTACAAGGAGGGAACACAGCCCCACCTATCAGAGAAAATTGGATTAAAGATTTACTGAGTGTGGCCCCACCCACCAGAGCAAGACCCAGATTCCTCCACAGCCAGTCCTTCACATCAGGAAGTTTCTCAAGCCTCTTATCCTTACCCATCAGAGGGCAAACAACATGGAAACAGCAGTTACAGAAAACTAACCAAAATGATCACTTGAATCATAGCCTTGTCTAAATCAGTGAAACTACGAGGCATGCCATGTAGGGCCATCCAAGACAGGTGGATCAAGGTGGAGAGTCCTGACAAAACGTGGTCAATTGGAGAAGAGAATGGCAAGCCACTTCAGCATTTTTGCCTTGAGAACCCAATGAACAGTGTGCAAAGGCAAAAGATATGACACTGAAAGATGAACTCCCTGGGTTGGTAGATGCTTAATATGCTACTGGAGAAGAGTGGAGAAATAACTCCAGCAGGAATGAAGAGGCTGAGCCCAAGTGGAAACAACACCCAGTTGTGGATATGACTGGTGGTGTAAGTGAAGTCTGATGCTGTAAAGGAAAATATTGCATAGGAACCTGGAATGTTAGGTCCATGAATCAAGGTAAATTGAAAGTGGTCAAAGAGGAGATGGCAAGAGTGAATAACAACGTTTTAGGAATCAGTGAAACAAAATGGACCAGAATGGGCAATTCTAATTCAGGTGATCATTGTATCTATTGTATCTATTGTGGGCAAGAATCCCTTAGAAGAAATGGCATAGCCCTCACAGGCAACAGAAGAGTTTGAAATGCAGTACTTGGGTGCAAACTCAAAAATGATAGAATGATCTCTGTTCACTTCCAAGGCAAACCATTCAATATCACAGTAATCTAAGTCTATGCCCCAACCGCTAATGCTGAAAAAGCTGAAGTTGAACAGTTCTATGAAGACCTACAAGACCTTCTAGAACTAACATTAAAAAAAGATTTCCTTTTCATCAAAGGGGACTGGAATGCAAAAGTAGGAAGTCAAGAGATACCTGAAGTAACAGGCAAGTTTGTCCATGGAGTACAGTAGAATGTGAAAGAGTAGAGATCTCTTCAAGAAAATTAGAGATACAAAGGGAACATTTCATGCAAAGATGGGCACAATAAAGGACAGATATGGTATGAACCTAACAGAAGCAGAAGATATTAAGAAGAGGTGGCAAGTGTACACAGATGAACTATATAAAAAAAGATCTTAAGGACCCAAATAACCACAATGGTGTGGTCACTCACCAGACATCCTTGAATGAGAAGTCAAGTGGGCCCTAGGATGCATCACTATGAACAAAGCTAGTGGAGGTAATGGAATTTCAGCTGAACTATTTCAAATCCTAAAAGATGATGCTGTGAAAGTGCTGCATTCAATCTGCCAGCAAATTTAGAAAACTCAGCAGTGGCCACAGGCCTGGAAAAGGTCAGTTTTCATTCCAATCCCAAAGAAAGGCAATGCCAAAGAATGTTCAAGCTTCTTCACAATTACACTCATCTCACACACTAGCAAAATAATGCTCAAAATTCTCCAAGCCAGCCTTCAACAGTACATGAACTGAGAACTTACAAATGTTTAAGCTGGAATTAGAAAAGGCAAAGGAATCAGAGATCAAATTGCCAACATCCACTGGATCATCGAAAAAGCAAGAGAGTTCCAGAAAAACATCTGCCTCTGCTTCATTGGCTATGATAAAGCCTTTGACTGTGTGGATCACAACAAACTGTGGAAAATCCTTAAAGAGATGGGAATACCAGACCACCTTATCTACCTCATGAGAAATATGTATGTGGGTCAAGAAGCAACAGTTAGAACCAGATGAAAAAAAAGACTGGTTCCAAATTGGAAAAGGAGTATATTAAGGCTGTCACCCTGCTTATTAAACTTCTATACAGAGTACCTCATACAAACTTCTCGGCTATATGAAGCACAATGGAATCAAGATTGAGGGGGAGAAATATCAATAACCTCAGATATGCAGATGAAATTACCCTTATGGCAGAAAGCATAGAGGAACAAAAGAGCCTCTGACAAAAGTTAAACAGGAAAGTCAAAAAGCTGGCTTAAAACTCAACATTCAAACAACAAAAATCATGGCATCTGGTCCCATCATTCAATGGCATATAGACGGGGAAATAATGGAAACAGTGACAGACTTCATTTTGGAGGGCTTCAAATTCTCTGCATATGGTGACTGCATCCATGAAATTAAAAAAAGAAGCTTGCTCCTTGGAAGAAAAGCTATGACAAACCTAGATAGCATAGTAAAAAGCAGAGACATTACATTACCAACAAAGGTCGGTATAGTCAAAATTATGGTTTTTCCAGTAGTCATGTGAGAGTTGGCCCAGAAAGAAAGCTGAGCATTTAAAAATTGATGCTTTTGAACTGCGGTGTTGGAGAACACACTTGAGAGTCCCTTGGACTGCAAGATCCAACCAGTTAATCCTAAAGGATTAATATTAATCCTAAAGTCCAGAATATTCATTGGAAGGACTGATGCTAAAGGTGAAACTCCAGTATTTTGGCCACCTGATGTGAATAACTGACTCCTCAGAAAAGACCCTGATACTGGGAAAGATTGAAGGCGGGAGGAGAAGGGGACTACAAAGGATGAGATGGTTGGACGGCATCACCGACTCAACAGACATGAATTTGAGCAAGCTCCGGGCATTGATGATGGATAGGGAGGCCTAGTGTGCTACAGTCCATGGGGTTGCAAAGAGTCGGACACAACTGAGCGACTGACCTGAAATGATATGTAAAAGATTACAAATTCTGATAAACCAAAGTCCCCTGCACCATCATTTTTTAGAATCAAATCAAGGGTTTGTTGTGTACTGCTTCAAACTTAGATAGCATGTATTCAGACTACCAATTCAAGTTCAAACAATTGCTGGAATCACAGTTGTCTTCAAAGACAGCCTAAAATCACCCTAGAACAGGAGGGTTTCACCCTCACAGGTCTCCAATTAATTAACTTTTTTGCTATTGAGATTGACTTAGATGTCTAATTTTTGTCATTACAGTGCATAAACTCAGTCTCTAGAAGCTCATTGTTCTATACTAGAACCAGAAACTCACCACTCTTGGGAAATAAGATGAAGCTGCCTTTTAACATGTCTATGTTTCTGAATGCATTTTACTCATAATAATAATAACTGATACCTGAAAGCAAATAAAGTATTTTATGATGTGGCTTAGTGGTTTGATCCATGCCTATTCAGGAAGTCAAGAGACCACAACACAAGCCTGAAAAAGAGTTAGTCTCTGTTTTTGGTTAAGCATGTATTACTTAAAAAAATTTTACTGCTAATTCATATAAGCAGTATATTTTTCTGGGCCCTTGAAATAATGGAAACTATGCTGGTAGTGGCAAAGAAGAAAAGAAATTAAACACTTCAGTGCTTCATTTTGAAATGCACTCTGCAACTGTTTTCATTCATATTTCTTTTGTTTTATAAATATATACATATATAATGTGTGTGTTTATTTATATACCCTGTATACCCAGGAAATAAAATATACCTAGAAAGATCAATTCATAAAAATTTATTACAGAGATGGCTAAAACATATTTAAGCTAAAACACTGATCCTAGAATTATTTGGTAGAAACTCAATAGGACAAGTCTTATTAATGAAATAATAATGTGGCTACATGTTAGTTTTATCTTTAAAAATCACTTTTTTAAAACAAACAAAAACACCTCCCTATTTAACCCAAGTTAATTCAGTGATGAACTTTTGGTCCTTATGAACTACTCATTGGTTATCTTTCATCTTCAAATCTCCTGGTTTCTAAATCTACAATCAGAGAACACATAAAAGGAGACTTAGATGTTACACATGTAGTGCTATTACTTACATATCAAATTTTTAAAATCTAATAGAGTCGTAAACAAAACTACTCAGTTTACTAAATCTTGATGAAATGCACATAGAATGTTGGTCAGGACAAACATTTCGGTTGTCAAAATAATTATTTTTTCCAGGCATGTGATACAAATAGTCATGTTCTCATGACATGCACACGGACAAAACCTGGAAAAATCTGACAAATATTTGAACAGTTAGTTCACTGAATACCAAGTATCTGCATATATAAACATATCTGTGTATTTGTGCTTTTAGTTTCCATCTGGAAGTTTTCTGTAAAACATAATCTTAGCTTTCGAAATACATGCCCAGAGTCATGGATAATAATTTTGATAATGATACCATTCCCTTAAGGCATAAGTCTTAGAGTAGGGACTTGGGGAAATGTGTTTAGTCTGTTGTAATTGAATATGTATGCAAAAGAAGAAGAATTGGGAAATAAGCTTCAGAAATCATCAGTTCTTCATTGCAATCAGAATACAGAGAAATTCGTATTCTGAAAACAAACTATTAGTATTAAGATAACTAATTTTATTCTATGTATCCTGATATAATTAGTGAGTAAATTTAACTGAAACTGCAACATTGAAGGCAGGGGGAGGGGGGAGGGCCCGGTTTCCAGGTGGTGCTAGTGGTAGCCGATACAGGAAACACAATGATATATGGGTTGGATCCCTGGGTCGAGAAGATACCCTGGAGAAGGAAATGGCTACCCACTCTAGTATTCTCGTATGGAGAATCCCACGGACAGAGGAGCCTGGCGGACTACAGTCCATAGGGTCACAAAGAGTCAGGCACTACCAAAGTGACTTAGCATGCACATAATATTGAAGGCTGAAAGTCTACTATTCCACATCTTCCTCGTGAAGGATGCCCAATGATGTGCACATTTTCTATGTGACTCTGCTATGCCCTATTTCAGCCCTGAAAAGAGCATAATGCTTAATCTGACTATTGAGTTTGGAAGGTGAAACTAAACACAGTTTTCCAGGCTCTTCCTGGTCCCTCCATCCTGAAAGTGTGAGGCCTGCAAGAAGTATGCATTCTCATCGGCACATTTTTGCTCCATGCTGCAGAGGCTCCTGTCCCAGTTGAGAACATTTGGGTTTTCCAGTCCAGCTGTTATTGGCAATCACATTCTCCAAGAACAGTTTTAGTGGTGTAACAAAAGAATGATAATTTGATCTACATCTTTTGTGGATGCTTTTTATTTTGTTTTTATTTTATTAAACTTTGCTTTATTATGCTGCTCAGGTATTACTTTCTTCTTCTTTTTTTTTTAAATTGAAGATTCCTGTCAATCCAGGGTTGAACAATTCTATTGGTGCCATTTTTATTAGAGCATTTGATTACTTTTTGCCTGTATCACATTCGGATAATTCTTACCATATTTCAAACATTTTCATTATTGTTTTATTCATTATGGTGATCTGTGATCAGTGATCTTTGATGCTAGAATTATAGTTGTTTTGGCATTTTTTAGCAATAGCATATTTTTAAATTAAAGTATGTACATTGTGTTTTTAAATTTTTTATTGAAGTATATAGTTGATTTACAATGCTGTGTTAGTTTTAGGTGTAGAACACAATGATTCAGTTGTATATATAAACAGGGATTCCCTGTGGCTCAGTCAAGTAAAGAAATCACTTGCAATGCAGGAGATCTGGGTTCGATCCCTGGGTTGGGAAGATTACCTGGAGGAGGAAATGATAACCCACTCCAGCATTCTTGCCTGGAATATTTCATGGGCAGAGGAATCTGTTGTGATATAGTCCATATATATATATATATATATATCCATGTATATATCCATGTATATATCCATGCTCTAATCCAATCATGCTGGTTACCTGATCACAAACTTCCAGCCTCCTAAACTGAGAGAAATAAATCTGTTATTTATAAACCACCCAGTCTATGGTCTTTTGTTATAGCAGCCCAACAGGACTAAGACACTTCCTCTGCCAAGAATTCATAAATAGTTAATGAAGGCTTACTTTGTTAATTATGCAAAGATTTGTTTATTTTTTAAAAATTTCATTTATTTTTGACTATGTGGGGTCTTCACTGCTGCTTGGACTTTCCCTAGTTGAGGCAAGCCAGGACTACTATGTGTTGCCTGCTATGGTGCACAAGCTTCGATTCCATGGACAAAGAAGCCTAGGCTACAGTCCCTGGGATCCCAACTGAGCAACTAACACCTTCTCTTGTGGAACACGAGCTTGAGGGCATGCAGGCTTCAGAGTCTGCTGCGCCTGGACGCAGCACTTGCTGCGCGCGGGCTCTAGAGAGCAGGCTCAATGGTTGTGGCGTCTGCACTTACTTGCTCTGCCATACGTGGGATCTTCCTGGATCAAGAACCAAACACGTTTCTCCTGAATTGGCAGACAGATTCTTTACCACTGAGCCACCAGGGAAGAACTGTACAGATTTGTTTTAACTGTGCTTTCTATTGCCATTTTTATACAAAATAAATTGAAATAGGTACTAAGTAATTTCTGATCAATTTGATCAATGTAGACCACCAGACTTATTCATTCAGGTCAAAGAAGTAGATCTTGGTTGCCTGAATTGATCAAACGAGCAGATAGGGAACAAGTACCCAATGTCTTTTATACTCTGGAGATGCAGTTGAGCAATTTATACCAGTTTTCCTCCTTTTCTTGTTCTTGAAACATATAGAAAAATTTACCTAATTCCAAAGCCAAACTGGAAAGCTACTTAAAGTAATAACATGTGTTTATATTTCTCAAGATTAATGTACTGTGGATACAGACCTGTCAACCCACAGTTCAACAACCACATCAACCAAGGCTCATGTGGTATACACCTGTGGAATCTGGGACAATCTACATGCTTTCCATTGCATATCATCTTCAAGGTCAAAAAGTAAATGTAAATGATTGGTCCCTTTTGCAAAAAATAAAGTCACGTTACTCTAAGTCCATAGTTAAAGAAAAAGGAATGTGTGTTTGGATACACAAAAATTAAGGAACCTTAAAAGTTTTTTTTTATTAATTTTTCCTGGAGCATAAAAATTATGTTTTTTTCTTTCTAATGTTTTGTTTCCTCTGTACAGCAAAGTGAATCAGCTATACGTATACATATGTCCCTTCTTTTTTGGATTTCCTTCCCATCTAGGTCATCATAGAATACTGAGTGAGTTCCCTGAGTGATACAGCAGGTTCTCATCAGTTATCTATTTTAAACATAGTAGTGGAGATATGTCAATCCCAGTCTCCCAGTTTATCCTACTCACCACTTTCCCCTTGGTGTCCATATGTTTCTTCTCTATGTCTGTGTCTCTATTTCTGTTTTGCAAATAAGATCATCTACACAATTTTTCCCGATTCCACAAAACCTGAAAAGTTTAATGACTATATGCCCTTGGAAATACAATTTCATTTCATTGTGTTTTCTTTGAAAGTCTGGCTACAAGATGATTTTTTTTTCCTGAATAATACAAGGACGTATTCCTAACATTTTGAACCATGGAACTGAAATCTCAACAGTCACTTTACGTGCTCTCTCAATGTTCACGTGTTTATTCACTCACACATTCATTCAAGAAATGACACTCTCCATGAAGCTAGAGCACGGTGATGAACAACACAAAATTCCCAGCCTCAAATTTTCTTCTTTTGGGGGGAAGCAGAATAGTCAAACAACAGGTCTCAGTGAGAATTTTAAAAATGACATAAAAGAAATACATGTACAGGGGCCTACGGAAGCATAGAAAATGCACTGAACCTATTTTGCAGTAGATACCAGGGGAGGTAACCCTTGATTTTTATTTTGAAGGTTAAGTAGAAGAATAAGTAGGAGAGGATTAGCCATGTGAGGGAGGGAGTAGGCATTGCATGCAGTGATAACACCATGAACAAAGGCCAGAGGAAAAGAAGTGTATTCAAGGAATTACAAATAGTTCAGTCTTGGAGAGATAAGCAGAGAGCAGCACTTTACATGACTAGCAGGTTGCACTTTATTCTGGAGGTAATTTGAAGGTAGTGAGCATTGGAATAATTGATTTTGATAGTGGACTGGAAATGGCAGAACAAGGACATGGGATATAGGATGACTGACAGCTTCTTCTTTGGCAAAATGAGCGGTGATTCCTTTAATTGAAATGAGATCCAGAGAAGAAGCTGGAGGAGGAACTGGCTATCCACTCCAGTATTCTTGTCTGGAAAATCCTATGTACAGAGGAGCCTGTTGGGCTAGATAGAGCCCATGGAGTGGCAAAGAGTCAGACATTACTGAGCACCCACATACTCACACACAGAGGGACAGCTTTGTGAGAGGTAGTGACATTCAATTTTCAGCGTGTTGCTTTGGAGATGTTGGAGGGCCATTCCTCTGGAGACGTCATCCAAGAATATGTATAAACATATTGAGCAACCCACTCAAGTATTCTTCCCTGGAAAACGCCATGGAGAGAGGAGCCTGGTGGGCTACGGTCTACAGCATCCCAAAGAGTCAGACACAACTGAAGCAACTTAGCGTGTGTGCAAAGAGCTCAAGAATGACATTGAAGCCAAAAAACAATTTCCTTTAAAGACCCAAAAAAGGATTCACTTTCAGAAAGCTAATTTAAGGGTGTCACAAACCCACATCTGTGGCACAAAATTTCTCCCAGTGGTTTGCATTTTATTTTACCGGAAGCCATTCCATCAATATTTTTAGAAAAGTGGTAAGTTTGTATTAGTCTATTTAGGACACTAACTTGTCTAGGTAGGTGACACGCTGTTGTTGTTTAGTAGCTAAGTCATATCTGACTCTTTGTGACCCCAGGAATTGTAGCCCGCCAGACTCCTCTGTCCATGGAATTTCCCAGGCAAGAATACTGGAATGGGTTGCATTCCCTTCTTCAGGGGATCTTCCCAGCCCAGGGATTAAACCTGGTCTCCTTCACAGCAGGCAGATTTTTTGCCATCTGAGCCACCAGGGAAGCCCCAAGGGTCCATATACAAAGGGTTTTTTTTTTTTTTTTTTTTCATTATTTATTATAGGCAATTGCAGTTTCCATCACCATTTTCCAAACCTACCACCTGCTGGATTCATGACTTGCTAAAATTTGTGACTCAAAAGGAAGTATTCTGCCCCCTCTTCTAGCCAAGAGTTCTCTAAGTGTTTTCTCTGCATCTTATTCATAAAACTCACAGAGATCACACCCACATATTATAATCCACTAAGCTTAGAAGACACAAGAGAGACAATTAATGCACTAAACACTGAAAACAAGAAAACCATTTTCTTCAGCAATAACTTGCCAAAAACTTAACCGTAAGGCCCTAAGTGAGTTTGTTAAGCAGCAAATGTTCATCTCAAACATCCCTACTTCTTTGCTCCCTCCTCGGGTATGCCCTCTTCTCTTTCAGGATGTCCTGGGATGTCCAGATTTCTTATGAAATTTCCATCCTTTCATTCAAGTCAATTCTCCACAGAGAAAAAACAAGAAATTTATTCATGCTAAGTAATGAATCACCCATACATTTTGAATACTATGCCTTCCTGCCATCTGCGTCACAGCACGGAAACATTATATACAGAAAGGAAATCCCAGTCATTTAAAAACGGATGAGGAGTAAACAGAGGCGCCTTTAAATCAAGTCTTCACCAGCACACACTGGCTCCCTCAGAGTCCTTATTGTTGGTCTTGGAAAGCAACAGCTTCTTGTCATCTGGACAGAGTACAGGGTCGGGTTCAAGAAGCATTGACTACAATGAGGAGTTGGAAAGACACAACCGCAGGAAATAATCATGGGGAATTTGAAGGGGCACTGTCCTTGAGACACCTGTGCTTTCTCCTTTAGAAAACTGGAGGAGCCAGGAAGCGATTCAAACTGCAAGTGTGCATTTGTAAACAGCCTGATTAGGTTGTTGCCAGGGGAAAACCGTTCTGAAAACACCTCCACTTGAGAGTCTCCTAAATGGTGGTCTCTCTGCCAAGCATGGGGTAGAAGATTGGGAAGATGAACTGGGATACGACACACACAGACACAGTCAAGGTCATGCGGTCAGGAAGCCTGCGTTCCAGGGGAAAAGGTAACAAATAGTAAAGACAATTAGCAAGATGACTAACAGTTATCAAGTGGGGGAATATGGGGAGGCATGTCTTAGAAGAGGTGTAAGAAGAAACCTAAGCGTAAGAATGGGATAAGAATCTCAAAGCAAGTGAGGAAGGAGCTGGAGCATACGAAGAGGATACAGCAGAGATGCTGAGCCGGGGGATCCTAGGGCTTTCTGGTAAGACTAAGGACCTACAACTCCATTCCCTGACATAAGGTATGCATTGTAACAGGAAAATATGCCTTTTATAGAAATTATCACAGTCAAACTCTTTTAGGCAGAAAATCCCTCTTTGCTCCTATAGTTAACTGTGCTATTTTAAGCATTGAGAAGAACTCTGTCAAGACTAGAGAAAAAGTTTGGAAGTCTCAATTACACTGACCCACAAAAGGTTTCCAGTCAGAGTTACACATGGCACTTTCTCACTTAGCCTGACGTTCTTAGCGGGAAACTTGCTCCCTGAAGTCAGGTACATTTCCAAAGAGTTTATCACTGAAAGTTTCCCCACACTGGCCAAACCGAAGATTAATGACAGAAGTTGAGTTTTTTTCCCCCCTTACTGTTACTCTGTAATACTTTTTAGTCTCTTGGTTTCTTTACTCTAAATATCACTTGTTATATACTATGCATGCATGTGCATGTGTGACCAAGTCCAGGCTTGCTCTGCTCCCCCCATGACAGGCCCGTGAATCCAAGAAATGAGATGCTGAGGCAAGGAAAACTACTTTATTCAGAAAGCAGCTGACTGAGAAAATGGCAAGTTAGCACCTCAGAATAACCATCTTATTGGGGTCTGGATGCCGGGTTCTTTTATAGATCAGAAGAGATGGAGGTAAGGAAGCAAAGTAAAAAGGCCATCAATCTGGCAATCCTCTCTTAGAATGGCAAACCAGAGGTAGGAGATGGGTTAATTCCTCCCTTCCTGACATCTACAGGTGGATAGGGTTCTGAACAAACATACTTTAGTTTAACAGTCAGGCAGAGGGGCAGGATTTTCTGAGGCAAACCATTCTGTGTGATTATAATAACAAAAGCAATGAAAAGCAAGTCAGAGAAATAGTTCCATCATGGGTTCCTCCCTCTAACACATGTGTAATAGTAAATGTGGTGGGCAGAACTCTGCAGTTTCAGGCCCTTGATATACACCCACAGTGTTCCAGTTATTCAATCAGCTCAAACCTACATGCTGCCTCAATGAGCTTTTGCAGATGTAATTAAGGACACAAATCATTGAACTTTAAGATAAACGATTATCCAAGTGGCCTGATTTAGCCACAAGATCCTTTTCACAGTGGTTTTCCCTGATTGATTCAGAAAGAAAATCAGAAATTCAAAGTGTGAGAAGGATCTCATGCATAGTTGCTGCTTGAAACAGCCATGTATTAAGATACTTGGAGAAATTCAGAGGCCTTTGAGAGATTGAGGGTGTGAAATGAAAATATCTCCTGCCATATTACTCAACAAGAAATGTCACAGCCTTCAGAGAGCTCTGGCCTCCAAATGTGAATGTGAGCTTCCCAAACTGAGATCCTCCCACCAACCACCACCACCATGGTGATTGTTGAGAAGCTGGGGGAATGAATGCAAGAAGCAAGGTGAATAAGAAAACAGGGTGGCCCCAGATCATGAGATGCACGTGAAAGGAATGGATTCAGTGATCCCAGAGGCTTGCATCTTCCCATATACAGAATGCTAAATTCCTTAACTTGATACCTGATCTTTGTTGTTCAGACTGCCTGCTCCCTTTATTACAGACTTGGGACACCTGATTTCCCCTCCTGCCTCCTTGGAGTTTTCGAGGTACTGAGATGCTGTCTTCTAGGTTTGGAGTCCTAAACACGCCTACCAAATGAAAGAACCCTCCACTTTCAGGATGTGAGTATATGTTTTTTAGTTGACAAGGGTAGTTTCCCACCAGTGTCTGGAAGGAAAATTGGAAACTCAACAATTAATAAACTTGACGGGGATGCCAACTTCAACCAATACCTTGACTGCAGCCCTAAGCAGAGACTGCATTGAAGCCATGCCCAGATTTCTGACCTACAAAACCTGTGAGCTATTAAATTTAGTGTTGTTAGCCACTAAATTTATTCTGATTTATTTTGAAACAATAGAAAACAAATACAGTGCAGAGGAAAGCAAGAAAAATGAGGAGAATCTCAAACTTCTTTTTGCCAAGAAGCTTGGCCCATAGTCTGTGGGGTCATCTTATGTGCAACACAATTTAGATAACTTATAGTCAATAATTTTCTGGTGTTTATCTGGTCTTTGGGCATGGTATGGGTAAAGGATGGGAAAGAAAGTACACTGTCTCTTTTCAGAACTGACTTCAATTTATGGTAAAAGCCAATCTGCCAAGAAAAAAATGCCAATATAGCGACAATATTCCAGAGAACAATACTAGCCAGCTCTAGCAGTACCAAATGTAAGAGGAAATAAAGAGAGACTAATTGGAGTTCATGAAGTCAGGAAAGCTACCTGCCTCGAGGATGAGTGTTTTTTATTGCCAGTAAAAAGATTCAGCTATGGGAAATTAGAAAAATAACAGAGAAGCAGGTTAAACAAGTCTTTGTTGCCCTCAAAAATCCCTGCCCTGACGTAAATTGTGCTCCCTTGGCCTCTCAAAGCAGTCACAGCAGGATGAAACCATATCGTATTCTTACTGCCAGGAAACTCGGGACAAACCATTAGCAAGCCATTCTTTTAAAACAGCTGCTATGCTTCCCAGTCTTTACAATTTTACTTAACTTCCAGGAAAAAAAAAACAAAACATATACAAGTCCACATCTTCCAAACGCCAATGTTTGGGCTTTTTGAAATGTTTAAGTAAATGTTAGAATAGTTTCAATAAAGGCATGCCCAACTCACCTACTTTAACCTACAGTGTTTATAAGTGTTTCTATATCACTGTATCACGTAAGGAATTGTTCTGGAGAAAAAAATATATATGTCACAATATATTCATATTTCAATGAAAATTTTTTAAATTGTAATATCATGGTTCCACATGCTGAATTCTGTTATTTTAACCCTACCTCTTCTTATAAAACAGATTAGCTCGTGCATATATTCCCTGGTGGTTCAGATGGCAGAGAATCTGCCTGCAGTGCAGGAGACCTGGGTTCGATCCCTCTGTTGGGAAGATCCCCTGGAGAAGGGCATGGCAACCCACTCCAGTCTCGAGGGTTACAGTCCATGGGGTCGCAAAGAGTCAGACACGACTGAGCAGGAAGCACACAGCATGGACTTCTAGAGGTTCCAGACCACCTGACCTATTCGTCACCAGGGCCTTGGACAGGGAAGACAAATGAAGCCCAGGAGTCATCAGCAACTTTCCTATAAAACCACAGTGTCATAGATGACTGATTCATATCAATGTATAACAAAACCCACTGAAATGTTGTGAAGTAATTAGCCTCCAACTAATAAAAAAATAAATAAATAAATAAATAATGGAGATATAATTGCTATACAGCATTATGTAACTTTGAAGTGTACAACATGCTTATTTGGTACACATGTTGTATTGCAATATTATTACCACTGTAGCATTAGCTAACACCTTCATCACCTCACATAGTTATTATTTCTTTTTTCTGGTGAAAACATTTAAGATCTAGTCTTTCCACTTTGGACACTCGATTATGAGGAAAATTTTAGAGATATGGATAGTGGTTTATACTTAACAAAACATTGTTATTATTTTTAAAAATACTGAAAATAAGAACAAGTTGCAAAATAAGTTATGGCTTATCCATAGGATGAATATTATCATGACATTAAATAAATATTTTATTTTTGAAAAGCAAAAAAAGAAAGAAAGAAAAAAACCACAGTGTCAATGGCTGATGACAAAAACAATTTTAGGTGAAAAATTGTGTTTAAAGAAGCAGAGTAAAATTTCTGACCTCTGTGTTCTGTTTATACCTAAACACAACCTTTATCTGTTCCCAGCCTCTGGGCTTGGAGTAGAACTATATGGAAGGCAGGGGCCTCGCTCCAAAGTAGAAGAGAATCAAGGATCCCAGTTCCACCTGGGATCTACATTGGAGAAGAGTAGGCAAACTTTTTCTGTAAAGAATCAGACAGTAAATATTTTTGGTTTCCTAACCAAGAAACAAAAACACGGTATAAATTATTTATGCAATGAGAGAAAACTAATGTCCACAATGATGTTTTATGGATGAAACAAAGTATAATAGCAATTGAGCACAGTTTTTTGCTAGTATAGATCTACTACTAAAAAAAAAAGGAGTTATTTTGGAGGACAATAACATTTCACTTAATGAAGTTCACAGGTAAAAACGCTTCCCAGCTTGTAGGCCATTTAAAAACAAGTCAGTGAGCTGGATTTGACCTGTGGGCCATAGTCTACCCACCCCTGTTTCTGAGTGTGGTACCATGCAGTACTAACCAAAGGTCTTCCCATGTAGCTCGAGGGAAATTTGTGCCAGGTTTCCTAACAGAGGAGGCTTAAGATACAATATTTCTTAGGGAGATAAGCCCTTATTAATTTAAGGTTGATAAGCAAAAACAGCTTCCCAGGTGGCGCAGTGGTAAAGAATCCATCTGCCAGTTCAGGAGACACAAGAGATGTGGGTTTGATCCCTGAGTTAGGAAGGTTCCCTGGAGTAGGAAATGGCAACCCCACTCCTGTCCTCCTTCCTGGAGAAGCCTCATGGACAGAGGAACCTGGTAGGCTACAGACTCATGGGGTCACAAAGAGCCATTCACGACTAAGTGACTGAACACACACACACACAGATACACAGACACAAGCAAAAATAGCAGTTGTAGTGCCACTGAAAGAGGTCACAGTCCTGCAAACTGGAAATGGAGCCAATGGAACAACAAGACCACCTTGAATCCTGATAAGAATATATGCGTGATGAAGGGGTCCTGGGACAATCAGGCCTTGGTTCAACCTCCTTTTGTGTAGATATTCTTAAGGTGAAGACCTCTCAAATTGTTCTTATGCCATACAATTATGTCCTGAATGCCTTCTTCCAAGGCAGAATGCCCTGTTCGAGGAAGGTCGTGTATTCACATTTTTATACCAATTATGTCAATTCTCGAACTTTGAACCTTTAATGCTGAGATCTTCCTGCTTGTCTCGAGTCGTATCTATTCTGTTTTAATTCTTTATAGGTGAACAACTTTCTAAGAAAGAAAGAATTGGTTCACCAGGTCAGGTACTTTTTAAAGCATTTTGGAATGAGGACCAGAGGACACCGTGGGATTTGGGAGAAGTGGGAATCCAGACAGGGAATGTTCATTTACCAGGCACACGTTTGCTGAATGGATGTTCCAGAATTCATGCATCATGCCATTAATGGACATGATATTGACGGGGTCCAAAATAGCTCTAGAGTCCAGTGGGGAGCTAAGATTGCAGAGCCAGAAAATTTGCTAAATAAAAGTGTGGGAAGATTTTACAGATAAATTCTTCTTCTAGCAGGAGTTCTTCTCATTACTGGAGCTGGCCAACGCAATGCAACTGCCACCATCCTCAAGAACAGTATTAGCTTTGAGAATATCTTTGGGGTCTCTGAGCAGTCACAGAACCTGTGTTCACTCAAGACTTTGGCTGCTGGATATAGAATGTGAACGGATCCTATAACTGACTCTGCATCACTTTCTCTGGCTCCCTCCTCCTAAACCTAACACATCCTTCTAGTATACGAGACTAGGAAAGCTTTGTCAAGAATGAAGTGTATGAGAATTCACTTGCCTCTTAACATGCAGGTGGTTTGCCTATGGCAATTTCATTGAGACAGTCAAAAGACACCAGGCTCATAGATCAAAGAGAAAAATCCTTATTACTCAGAGAAAAGAGCACAGGCTTCACCCTTTCCCACGTGGACGCTGCACACACAGCATGTCTGTGTCACAGATGAGTGACCCTTTGCTTATGAACCTCTGTTAGTTTATAACAAGCTACAGGCACACTGTGCTTCCCTGGTGGCACAGATGGTAAGAATCTGCTTGCAATGCAGGAGACCCAAGTTCGATCCCTGTGTCGGGAAGATCCCCTGGAGAAGGGAATGGCTACCCACTCCAGTATTCTTGCCTGGAGAATCCCATGGACAGAGGAGCCTGGTGGGCTACAATCCATGGAGTTACAAAGAGTCAGACATGACTGAGCAACTAAGACACACACAGGCAAGCTATTCAACCATTGCTCCAGAGGAAAACATGGCATTTATTAAGCTGAACAGTAAGCAAACCCATCCTCTGCTCCAGAGAGAGAAGCTCTATTTGGCAAGGCTTCTTGCTCTAAAGACATCTTTGAAAAAATCGCCAGGGATGACAAAAAGATCATCAGTGTCTCTGCAAAACTTTCAGAAATGTAAGAGACTCATAGAGAATTGTCAACCAACAGACCCAGGCTTCTTAAATTAATCAATGTTCGATTTATTCCTCTACTGAGCTTCCAGGTAATAAATAAATTATCTCTAACTAGTTCCTGCTTTCCCCTGTGTCCCATCATATTGATATTAGTTGATCAGTCAGAAAGGGAGCGACCACTTACTGAACATCACTTTAAGACATCTCTTTATTCCTATGCAGCGCAAGGTCTTTATGAGAAATGTTGAGTGAGTCATGATTTCTAACCACTCCAAAAACGGGTACCTGAGCCAAGCCACTCTGACTTCTTGGAATCAATTTTTGCTTACATCTCATTGACCAGCACTTAGTGACATAGCCTCGAATAACAGAGAAGGTTGAGAAATGAATCTATTGTCTGTAATAATATCAGGGTTGTGATACGAAGGAAGAAAATGAATATGGTTTGCAATTAACATCTCTGACACAGGAGGAAATTTTTAAAAGCTAGCAGGATGGTGCCTTTCGGGGAAATTATCCTGTTGGTACAAAGCTAGCTTTCCCCAAAAGAGGAATTGGGTATTCCTGTTGTGCTAAGTAATTATTTAACTAAAGCTCCAAAAGTTAGAAAATTAAGTTATATCATGCTTACTCATTCCATTAAATGAAAAAATAAGTTTACTTTTACTTTAGCATTTTAATGTCCCATTATGTGATAACTACCATGTAACAGCCATCTGAGAGCAAAAAAAAAAAAAAAATTTCTTTAAATTAAAGCAAAATCAATAATTTTTTAGATTATGCTCCTGGAATCAAGATTGCCAGGAGAAATACCAACCTCAGATATGCAGATGATACCACTCTAATGGCAGAAAACAAAGAGGAACTAAAGAACCTCTTGACCGAAGGTTAAAGAAGTGAGTGAAAAGCTGGTTTAAAACTCAACATTAACAAAACTAAAATCATAGCATCTGGTCCGATCACTTCATGGCAAATAGAAGGGGAAAAAGTGGAAACAGTGACAAATTTTATTTTCTTGGGCTCCAAAATCATTGCAGATGGTGTCTGCCACCATGAAATTAAAACAAACTTGCTTCGCGGAGTAAAAGCCATGACAAACCTAGACAATGTATTAAAAAGCAGAGACATCACTTTGCCCACAAAGGTCCATACAAACCTATCGTTTTTTCCAGTAGTCATGTATGGATGTGAGAGTTGGACCATAAAGAAGACTGAGTCCCAAAGAATTGATGCTTTTGAACTGTGGTGTTGGTGAAGACTCTTGAGAGAGTCCCTTGGACAGCAAGGAGTTGAAACCAGTCAATCCTAAAGGGCATGAAAATGTGCTTGAAAGTGAAATCACTCAGTCGTGTCTGACTCTTTGCAACCGCATGGACTGTAGCTCACCAGGCTCCTCCATCCATGGGATTTTCCAGGCAATAGTACTGGAGTGGGTTGCCATTTCCTTCTCTGGGGGATCTTCCCGATCCAGGGATCAAACCCAGGTGTCCCAAATTGTGGACAGACATTTTACCATCTGAACCACCAGGGAAGTCTATCAAGGACATCAACCCTGAATATTCATTGGAAGGACTGATGCTGAAGCTGAAGCTCCAATACTTTGGGCACCTGATGAGAAGAGCCAACTCATTGGAAAAGACCCTGATGCTGAGAAAGACTGAAGGCAGGAGGAAAAGGGGGCGACAGAGGATGAGATGGTTGGATGGCATCACCGACTCAATGGACATGAGTTTGAGTAAACTCCAGGAGTTGGTGATGGACAAGGAGGCCTGGCTTGCTGCAGTCCATGGGGTCACAAAGAATTGGACACGACTGAGCTAATGAACTGAACTGAACTGAACTTATATGCATCAAGCAAAATGCCAGGCTGAAGATAGTGAAGGACAGGGAAGCCTTTGTGAATGACCTGAGAACAGAAATTAACTTTGGTATTTTTGGGGGTTCAAAGACTGGGGATATCAACAGGACCCTCCTATGATCATTATTATCAGGACATCTATTACTGAATTTACATAATTGCTGGGGTGGTTGACAATCTAATAAAAAGCTGAATATTTTCTTTTCAAGAATTCAACGTGTGTAACTCTGCCAGATGAGGTGGAAAATTGTGCCTCTATTATTGTTGTCAGAGAATCCAGTGACATTCATGCTCATCAATGGGCTGAATAGTTCAAGACCACTAGAAAATGAGAAAAAATTATTAATTATTAACCTAAAAAAGATCTCAGAAAAGAATTAAACTCTGGGGGATATATATAAGTATATGTGACATGAAATAAAATAATGGTATTTGAGGAATAGTCATCAAAGTTGCAACATTTATCAGACAAAGGCAAAGGAGAATATGTAAATTTCACTCTTGATCAGAGTCAGTTGGATGAATTCTTTTAGGAAAATGGTGGTATGGAGAAAAACAATACATTTCGGTCTAACTTAGAATTGAGGTTGACAAATGTGATCATAATTTAGGGGCAGCAGAGAGGGATTTAGATGTACAAGTAAAATAATTTGGGGTCAAGGTTGATTCAAATTTTTAGAAATAAACTGTAGAATTACACTTACATAACAAACGAATGTTTGTAAAGGTCTGTGGATAAATACACTTCAATGTGAGTCAAATACATTTCTTCTAACAATTCTTCCAGTGCAGGGAGAAAAAAAAAAAAAAATGGGTTTAAGACTCTAAAAATCAGATGTAAGACATAATAAAGTGAACATTTAGGTAATGCGGATCTGTGTGTTCACAAACTTGAACTCTATATACTTAAGATCTTTATAAATAAAGTCATTGTTCTAAATCCAGATCTTCTCTCAGATGCATTGGACAGAGCACATACACCTCCTTAATTTTCTTGAACTGGTAGAAGCACTTGTAGCTATTGAAGAAAAGACAATTTGGGGAGTGGTTACATCCATGTATGAGGATTCCAAAGACATGACTTTGAATTCAGGCCCTCCAATCTGTTAGATAGGTGCCTTTGCACAAGTTTATAAAACCCTCTGAGTTTAAATTTCTTTATCTCTTTACCTATATAGCATATATCACTAAAGGATATTGATGTGATAAGTGTTAGCAGGTTTGATATCAGCCAGAGTTCCAGGAAACAAATGGCAAACTCCAACAGGGTCATTGAGAAAATTTAAGTGAAGGGACTACTTACAAACAGTTCAGTTCAACTCAATCACTCAGTCATCCAACTCTGCGACCCCATGGACTGAAGCACGCCAGGCTTCTCTGTCCATCACCAACTCCCAGAGCTTGCTCAAACTCATAGCCATTGAGTTGGTGATGCCATCCAACCATCTCATCCTCTGTCAACCCCTTCTCCTCCTGCCTTCAATCTTTCCCAGCATCAGTGGTCAGGGTTAAAAGAAATCACAAAAGAACACAGAAACATCCCAAGCAAGAGAAATGAAAAGTTATTTTAACCGAACTGAAGTGGAAAGTAAGGGCACAGTTACCAGAACCCAGCAAGCTGTGGCTTCTGTTGTAGGTATAGGAGGGACTATTTGTCTCAAAACTGGTAGTCTGCAATAGACATGAAAAATGGTGTTATCCTGCATCCCAGCAGGCAGATGGCTGAGGGAGTTAGCATCTCATCACTTCTTCTACCATCTTTAGGTCTCTCACCAGAAGCTCCCATTGGCTGTGTTCAACCAGAAATCGGAAACAAGGGTACTCAATGCTTTATCCATCATAGAAGTCATAGGAGAGAAGAAAGAGAAACAAATTACAATAGCTGGCCCAATTCTAAAGAAGTTTTGTTGTCCCCAGCTAATAGATGCTATTAAGAGCAGAGTCCACCACTAGATGGAGGAGAGTAAATAGACTATACCAATATGGCAGCCATTGTGTCCCCAACACACCCAAACACTTGGCCTGTGCCACACACACATTTCACACTCAAGCGTTTGGAAGAAATCACCAAGATGCATACAAACTGAGAGAAGGGGAGAAGGTAGAGAAGTGTTTGGTTAGGGTCCCCTCTGTCTTGGGTGCAATCTCCTATTTTAAGAAGGCAACAAGACCTGGACAATTATAAACTTGGATGATTGCTTAGCAAGTTGTCAATGGAGTAAACACCATGACTGTCTGTGTATTGTTTGTTTTGTAACATCGGCTGGTTTTTTCCAAGTATAGCTTCCCTTTCTTAAGCACTTATTATGTCCCAAGCAATAAGTAATCTGTGTATTTTTTCCCTGTTGTTTGTTCTTTAGTTGCTAAATTGTATCCAACTATTTTGCAATCCCATGGACTTCAGCCCAATAGGCACCTCTGTCCATGAGATTTCCCAGGCAAGAATACTAGAGTGGATTGCCATTTCCTTTCCAGGGGATCTTCCTGACCTAGGATCACACTTGAGTCCCTTGCATTGGCAGGTGGATTCTTAACCACCTGAAAGCCCAATTTTTTTCCTTTGTCCTCATAAATGCCATATTAAGTAAAGTTAAGTCTGGCTCAGTTTCAAAATAAAACACACTTGGCTGCCATTAAAGCCATATGCTTCACTTGAAGGTTGTTAGACTGAATCAAGGCCCAAGCAAATTATCAGCCTTCCACCCACCCTACAAAGGACTGATTTTTCCGAAGACACAGTGAATTTGGTTATAAAATGTAGCTGATATCTACTCTGTCCACAAAGCCAATGTCATCACACCAGATTGTAGTTGCAGGGATCTCTCTTTTTTTTTTTTTCATTCCTCAATTCATTTTACTTATGAAACATTAACTCAATCCTGATCCTGTCCCAGGAGGTGTTGGGCCCTGGAGGCCAACCCCCCAAAGATAAATGTGTCTCAAGTCCTGTTTTATAGAGGGGCTCAAGCCTGAGAGAAACCACATGTGCAAAAGAGTAGTATGTAAGTCACTGTTGGGACAGGTTCTGAGGTTATTCCCCAGGTCCACATCCCTCACTCCCACACACAGATGCAGTGGCATGACCTGAGCTCTACCTTGGTCTTAAATTTAGCATCACACATTATATTCGGCTCTGTTTGTTGCAAGTAATGAAAGTCCTATGCAAATTATGACTGGAAGAGGAATTCATAACTCACGCAGCTAGAAATACCATCGGTGAGCTCATGAGATGGAAGGACCACCCGCAGGAACTGAGACGCTTTCAGCATCCACTTTCTTACTCCGGTTTTGAATGGCTTCTTTCTGCAGGTAGTTCCTCCCCACCTAGCAGGGGACACATTTGCCTGCAACCTAATTCCACATACTCCCAGATGAAAGCGAAAGATTTCCCTCTAAATGTACATATGTTAACTGAAAAAAGAAAAATTGCTCTAGTTGGCCTTACAAGGGACATATTGAAACCCCTAGACTATGTGTTTGGGCAGTGTCTGGGTGACATGGACCAGAGACCTGCAGAAGGTTGAGAGGCAAGGCAGAATGGGCTGGTCAGGGCACATGACCAGAAGCAAGAAGCAGGTACTCTGAGAATAGCCCACTAAGATCACTCAATGTCTGAAAGGCATTCTGCTATATAAATGTTTTGCAAAATGAAACATTATCTGTTAGTCCATCATGACTCACATTTTGTCCCTTAGACAAAAGTCTGGAAAGTGGTAGAAAATAGAAAGATTGAAAACCTATTTTAGGGATAAAACATACTAAAATAGGAAGGCGTGATCTGTTGCCACTTTTGCTAAAATCACTTCAATAAGAAGAATTCTATGACTTCCCAGGTGGCTCAGTGGTAAAAAAAAATTTGCATGCATTGTAGGAGACCCATTAGTGATGCAGGTTCAATCCCTAGGTAGGGAAGATCCCCGGGAGGAGGAAATGGCAACCCACTCCAGTTTTTGTGCCTGGAGAATTCCATGGACAGAGGAGCCTGGCGGGCTACAGTCCACGGGGTCACAAAGAGTCGGACACGACTGAAGTGATTCAGCATGCACACGTGCCTAAGATCAAATGTGCTTTCACTCTCGTCTGTTTCTACACCAGCATGTAGACTATGCCCACCTCTTAGATTTTGTGAACCAGAGGCTCCGCTCTGTTTTACTCCCTTGGACTTGGAGGCATCAGCAATTGCAAAGGTCTCTGGTATTTTTCTCTGTGCAAAAGCTCTGTACAACACCGCTATGGAAGACAGATAACCAACAAAGACCTTCTGCAGAACAGGGAATGCTGCTCCAGGTTAGGGGATAGCCTGGGTGGGAGAGGAATCTGGGGGGAATGGATACATGTATAAGTATGGCTGAGCCCCTTTGCTATTCACCTGAAACTAGCACACCATTGCTAACTGGCTGTACTCCAATATAAAATAAAAACTTTTAAAAATAAAGGTTATATATGCAGGAAATAAAGCTCTGGACACTATGTGGAAGGAACTCAGTTTGGACTATATCCCTACAGTCACAGGGCCTTTCCTGCCCGAGGGTCGGGGAGGGGAGAGATGATCAAAGGACAGGATTGGTGGTGACAGAGCTCAGAGCAATCGCAACATGCTCTTCACCATTTAGCTTTCTGCTTTCCATTCCTGTATAGATCTATCTCCACTACTACTTATGTTACAGAAATACAAATGTGCTTATAATTCCCTTGGATGGTTTTTAATGTGAGTTAGCTCATTAATAAACCACGTATTTCCTTTCTCTCTCCATCATTACATAACATATGCAGCACATGAATCAAAATAGAAACATTTGTGAAGATGTGACTTAATCATTTATACTTTATTTCTCATTGAAACACAGCTATCCCATTTCTGTCCTTAAAAATGTGCAATATTGAAAATAGAAAGAAAAGAATGTACAGGAAAGGAAGCATGACTTTTTTTTTTATTATTTGCATTTCTGGATCTCTTATCATTCTCATCAACCTACCAGACCTTGGTTTACATAACTGTTTTGTAATACCAGCATCTCCTGCTCCCTAATGATAACTATTCATCTCCTATCTTCTGATCTCTTATAACCTGCCATTTTGCAACCAAGCAGGACTAGAGACTATAAATGACTTGTGATATAACTTAACAAAGAATCCAGGAACATCCTGGAGGAGCCCAGTGCTCACTGAAACTAACAGTGTTTGTATATTTGAGCTCTCTTTCAGTGTAAGCCATAATCTTTGGAATCTCTTAGACCTAGTCTAATTTTTTCACACTATAAAGGCTTTGTTCATCAGAGAGAGCACAGTTTATAATACCCAGAAAAGAATTTTTAAAATAAAAATAAACAGCAAGGAAGGAGTATGGGGCACATGCGCAGTCATAGTTCAGAAAAGGGGAACCACACTGGAGTCACAGCACAAATGAGGTCATTGTGGTACCAGGCCCGTAAGAGTCAGCACACTCAAGGTGGTAGCCACCAGCCCTTGATCAGCAATTTCCAGTTACTCAGAGTCATGGCCAAGGGCAGAAGATAGAGCATGAAACACATCAGCAAGAAGTCAGAAGCAGAAAAATGGAAAATGCTTAAAAAAAAAAAAAAGACTCAACTTGGAAATCAGGGATAAACCAGGAACACAGGTCACAGCTGGGAGAAATGAAGCTAAAAGTGGAGAAGACATGGAGGAGCTGAGTCACAGGCCAAGGAACAAAAGCCAGGGCACAGAGCATGGAACACCGTGAGTCAGTCATCCTCTGGATAATGAGCGAGGAAAGAGCTGCCCTTGGGAGGTGCTGGATGGCTTTGCCTCCAAGTCTTAACTTAGCAATGGCCTGGGACTTCTTTGGAGCCTGCCATCTGACATTTAAGGGTCTAGTGGACACAAGGACCCCCATAGAGGTAGCTTTCAAAGAATTCTGATCCCACCAAAATGAAGGACGGGGTATTATTCCAAAAAGTGTTCATGTAATAAACAAGGTCAGAAAGCAGACATTGTACGATTGCTAATCTTCTACATTTAAGGTTTGTCTTCTGGCCCAGATGGTTGTCTATCTTGGTGAATGTTCCATGTGAACTTGAGGAAAAAAATGTGTATTACTGTTTTGGGATGAAGTGGTCTCTAGATATCCATTATATCCAGTTGATTGCCAGTGTTGAGTTCAAGCACTTGGAAGGGGAAAAGGAAGAGAAGATGAGAGGGAACGGGGAGGGAAGGAGGGAGGAAGGAACTCAGAAGGAGATGAGCCCTCGTGGTAGAGGACTAGAATGCCAGGTTGAGGACTTAAGTCAGCAAATTCAGATCCTGAAGTTTCTTTGAAAGAGTAGAATAACCTCATATAAGCAGAAATGGGTGTATTAAAAAAGAGATTTTCTATTGTACTTTGGGACTTCCCTGGTGGCTCAGATAGTAATGAATCTGCCTGAAATGTGAGAAACCCAGGTTTGATCCCTGGGCCAGGAAGATCCCCTGGAGAAGGGAATGACAACCCACTCCAGTATTCTTGCCTGGAGAATCCCATGGACAGAGGAGCCTGGGGGCTACTGTCCATGGGGTCACAAAAAGTTGGACGAGACAGCAGCGAACACTTTCACTCACTGTACTTTGAACCTCTGTTTCATTTCTGTTTAAAATGCCTGATTTAATTCTTGCACAGTAATATTTAAAAATCATATAATAGCAAAATTCCCAAATCCTATAAAATTGTATGATAATGAAAAGCCAAGACAATTAGCAAAGAAATAATCCTTTTCCAACATTTCCCAAATTCACTCCCTCAAGTTGTTAGTACATATTAATACATACATAACTAACAATTAAAATATATTCATATATATGTATATATGGGTATATATTCCAGTAAATTTGAGAAACTCTAGGAAAACACTTCACAGGTTTTTTTACTTCAGAAATAATGTTATTTACATTTCCAAGAATGGGATCTATTTGAATCCTTCTCCCAATCGCTTGACCCTGTACAATTTGTTCTTGAAATACCAGGTGACATCTTTCCTGGAGCTAGTATTCATTGGAACATCAGTTTGGAAGATCCCATTTTAGTTTACTGGCTTGTTCCTAGGAAACGAAACAGTTGGACTGATTCTGGTCACCGAATGGGAAGGTTTGAAATGGAAGAAACTTTCAGAGGCAGAATCCACCAGCTCCAAATTGCCAAAATCTTGGTATTGCTCCTAAGGAAATGCTTCCTGTGTAGAACATAAAATGTGTTGTGCAGGGAGTGATGTCATGCTTTCAGGATTCCGAAGACACACCAGGATCTTTTGTTCTCTTATGGCAATTACTTTCCATTTTAACAGCTACTTCTTGACAGCAGGCCACATAAGTTTATGTATCTTATGCAATGAGTATATTTTCAGACACTAAAAAAATAAAATAAATAACCATGATAGAAGCTTTTAAACTTTAATCAGGAATTAACTGTGCTGGTCCTTGAAATTTCAGCCTAAGAAATAAGTATAGTAATCCCTATTCTTCCACTAAAGTGAGTCAAGGAGGTGAAAGGTTTTGTAAACTAGCTTGCTCTATGCAGAAATAAATGGTATCAATCAGCAACTTTTGGTGTAAACAATACATTTAGTACCCTTATTAAACTGAGTAGCTTTATCACTGAAATAGTTTATTCACCTAAAATTGCATACACTTTTTGACATAAATCAAAATTTCCATAGATTGTCATGGGGATTTTAAGCCACACTGTGTAGAAATGCTTAAGTATCAGGGTAATTTGTCCATTCATCTGCAACCTCTTGAAAATAAAAACAAAAAACAAAAAATATAGAGGAAATTTTCCCCTTAAGTTTGCATTACTCACATCATCTCATAAACATCTTATGTAACCGATTCCCTCTTGCTGTTAACTCTAATTTCTTGTGGACCACATCCCTCTATAAAACCATGACTGGGGGAAAAAGGGAGAGGGTTGGAGACAATGTCCATGACACAAAATGTGGACTCATATTTGACCTAGGCACAGATTCTGAGCATTTTTATGCTACTCTGCAAATTAAAAGCATGCTGTTGACGCACTCAGTCAATAAATCGACATGGTATCTTGAATTCCTTCCCTAGTTGTCCTTTTTACTAGGGTTTCTAACAGAAATTTCCATATTTCAAACTCAACTCATTGAGACTGCCAGTCTGAACTTAATTTAATCATTGAACTACAGCCGTTGTTAAAATGTCACAGCTGAATATTAGAAACTGGTGCTAGAAGATATCTCTGTTCGCTGGCACTTTTATCTGATTTCTAAAAATGTACTTGATGGGGCCTGGGGTTTTTTTTTTTGTTTTTTTTTTGGGGGGGGGCCTGGGGTTTTGTTTTGCCTTTTCAGAGGACTCTTGAGAAAGAAAACCTGTCAACATTAACAGCAGGAATTTAAAAACAAACTGAGCAAGACACCAAAACATGGTTTGAACCTACTAAGTGGCTAAAAAAGTAACTCATTCCCCCCTCCAAAAAAAAAAAGAGTAATTAGAAAATAAACTTCAATCAAGGCTTAATCTATATGTTTTTTAAAGCTAGGAAAATAAAACCAGAAGATCCAAATATTTTGCAAACACAACCTAGACAGTTCATTTGCTTCAAGTCCCTGATTTATAGACATTATAAACAATTGGGCAAAGTAATAGACCGCTGGAGCATCTTCAAAAGAATGGTGCAAATAGCAGGAAGAAAATTAATAAGCAACAGATGCACACATGAGCGTTCTGTGTAACTGGCTGTGAGGACGGCATGTGCTGCTTTGTTTGAGCTTGTGTCTCGTTAACACATGCAGTATCTGTGCCTGCAGACATCACACAAAAGAACCACCATCACCAGAGGCTTGGATTTTATCAGTGACTATAATTTTAACAGAAGTGAGAAAGACAAGTACTCAGAATAAGAAACTATATTTCTCCTCTCAACACAGTACCCCTCTTCCTTCAAAAACAAACAAGTTATGGGTAAGAAAAAGCAATGATTTGCCAGGAATCCACTGATGCTTGCAGTCATGAGGCAGTTTTTAAATGTGCAAATCAGTTCCATCCACGGCTTCACCTTTGTTTCAAAGCATTTGTTTCTGATGTACTGAGGGGAATTTTTGAAACAAAAATCTCCTCATTAATTCAGAATAGACTCTCTGCCCAAACTTTCACCTTTTCCATGTCCAGTCACTTATAACAGCAATATAGAACTAAGAGAGAAGCAGTTTGGGTTGAAAAAAAAAATCAGATAGAATATGTTTGTCTCCATTTTCCAAAAAAAATTTGAAGATTGCTGTATTTTTATTTTTCATTCATAAATTCTAAAAATACACAGTTAAGTGCCAACTGGACACTAGATGCCTGGAACTGAGGGCATGATTATGAGGATGAGGAACGCAGCTCTTATTTTCACCAAACCTGAAGTCCAGCAAATAAAAACCTAAAGAAAGTTATATTCAATAGAGGTAAAGATACAACTTGGCATTTATTTAAAGTGTACATAATGTATGTATATATTCAGTAAACTAGTCTGACATCCACTTACCAAATAGTCTTACTAATTCATTTAATGGACCCATTCAAATATTCACACATCATTTATTCAGCAAACATATATTCTTACACTGTGCCCAGATGCCAGCAACCTGAGCTAACTATAAAAAGGCAAGTATACCATTGCTTTGAAAAGCTCAGGTCAACTAAGCAAGACAGACAAGCAAATGAGTACTAACACCACGTGGTAAGTGCCAAGCACATAGTAGGTGCTGAAAAGGAAACACATTCTTGCTGTAACAGAAGTGAGACGGAAGGGCTATGTGGCTACAGAAGAGTTGACTAATTCTGCCTGATGGAACTGGCAGAGTTTCCCCAGAGGAGGTGGCATCTAACTCGGTTTTTAAAGGAAAAATACACATTTCCCAGATGGCGAAGAGTAAAGAGGCTATTCTGGGAAGAGGCAAGATCACGGGACAGGCTAGGAGATCCCACTAAAAATGTGTCAAGGAATCACTCATGCCCAATCTCAGACTCTCTTTGTGTGAAATTCTACTTCAGATGGGTTTACTCTGTATGCTAAGTCCTCAGGGGAACTGGGGTTTCTATGCACATAAATTTAAGGTTCTTCCTGCTGGAGATAATTAGAGAACTAGGAAGCTAGAAATCGGAGAGGAAGTGGCAATAAATCATGAGGCAGAGGAAAAAAGAGAGGCCATGCAATAAAACTGTAGGAGAGAGAAAGGAAGCCCAGGGAGAGCTAATCCCAAGCCTTGTTACTGCACTTCTTGGTTTATGGGCAGAAATATCCCTGAGGCTTTGGATGGGGAGCGACATTGTTACTCAGGGATCATGTTCAAAATTAGTACCATTCAGCCCTGCATTGGGAAATGGAGCTTGAGAAATAAGAACTACCCCAAGCTTGTTTTCCAGTGCAGGCATGCCTGTGAATGTCTGCAGAAATACAGTGAAACCAACGGTGATGAAAGGTAATTTCAAGTCATAAAATCGGGCCTTGGAGATGCAGATGGCAGACAGACACAGGAAAACTTCTGCACTCTATATTAACAGCATCAAACTAAACAAGTTTATAAGGATCATATTTAAAATATGGAGAGAAGAAATACTGAAAAGTTACTGGTGATCAAAGGATGAGACTTAGATGTGTACCCATCTAATGTCATTGATCACCAAATGAAGGTACATACAATAGTGCCTTACATGGTTGCTTTTAGGGTTCTACTTTGATAAACATAAACTATACTCATCAGAATTTTGATTCTTATAATCTCATTTCCCCCAACTTTATTTTCCCCCATTGGATTGAAAGTTTCTCACATAAGGTTTACAGAAATCTAATCCTAGGTATTGAGAAAGAGACTACAGTATTATTTTCAACTAAATTCTCCACATCCCATCTGGCTACACACAGAAGACCACAGGGCGATAGCAAGAAGTAAGTCTTCTAAAGTGAAATGAACAAGTTTGAAATTTATCCCACAAGCAGTAAAAAAAAAAAAAAAAAAAAAAAATCAAGAAAAAAATTCAGGTAACTTTGCCTTGAAAATAATTGCTTATTACTGCCTACTCCTCTTCACTAGTGAAGGTTTTTTTTATAATGCTATCTTTAACATATGTTGAGTCTTCAAAATGCAATCGAAATTTTGTCTTTTGTTGAGAACATATGCATTAAAGAAAGTGATACTTCATGCAAACAAGTGCAAAAAAGCCAATTTTCTAAGTATAAGCACATAAATTCTTCATCTTGAAATGTAATCTACTTTGGGACTCTTTACTTGAAAAAAAACAAAAAGCCTTTTTTTTTAGCTACATGTATTACTTTTTTGACAAATAGAAATTAGGCAATCCTATTTGCCAAAGATTCAAGATCTCACTCCTGACTCACAATGCCAAGTGTGCTTAATAGATAGAAGGAAGGGAGCTGCATTCTGGCATTACACACCAATCATATGTAAACCATATACAGTAGTGATCTTCCTTTGCCAGAAATGCTCAAATCCACATGAAATCAATTAACACCATGATGACGTTACTTCCCATCTGTTCCATAGCCATCAGACACTGTGATCTTCAGTTCCTCCAGCCCTGTGCTGCTAAATGAATTACATTCTGCACTAAAGTAACTTGTTTAATTCTCATTCAGATTGTTGAAAGAAAATAAAATGTACTGGCTTACTCCTTCAGTAGTAATAATGTAAATGGAAGGGTTAATTTTAACTCCATACTGGATCTGCTTCTATGACTTTAACTCTTATTTTGCCACGCTTGTTTTTATAGGCATACATAAAGGCCTGCTTCAGGAAACCCTGCCCATCTCCCTCCTCTTGACCCTTGGGCTAGGCTGCCTTTGTTTGACTCACAGGGGGAATAGCCTGACCCTGCGCACTTGTGAAGGACTTGAGTTCTTTGTGTGGGAAATGGTGCCCTGCAATCTGTTGCTGACCAGCATGGCTCAGAAATTTCCATTTGGGGGGCTGGAATTGCAGATAGCTGTGGCATCTCTGTTTATTGATATGATAGGAGATATTCCATTTCACACCACTCATGAAACAACTGTAAGGATGTGAAACTAACACAACCTCCTGCCTAAGACTAGCCATTCTAGGAGATATTTGCAGGAATTAAATGGTCTTTTTACTTTGTTTCCTCATTTCCCCCTGTCTCCGATCCATCAAAGAATCTGGCATCCAGGCCCCAACAAGATGGTTATTTTGAGACATTACTGTGCCATCTTCTAGGTCAGCCAACTCTCTGAATAAAGCTGTATTCCTTGCCTCAACACCTTGTCTCACAGATTTATTAGCATGTCATGTGGCAAAAAGAGTGAGTTCGGACTCAGTAACAAGAGTAATTAACATTAATATTATTAACTAACTTAGAGACTGTCCATTTAAAAATATGTTTACATGTTGATTGTCTGTCCTCTTCAGTAACTCAATCAGCCAGAGTCCAGGCAAAAAACAGTGGCATTCCCAAAGTGGCTAATTCCAAGTAAGTTTAGTAAAAGACCTATTTCCAAAGAGGTGGACAGAACCAAAAAAGGGTAGTGTACCACCCCACGAACAACAAGAGTGGGAAGCTCTCACCAGAGCTAAAGAAAGAAGGCGAGAGAGAGGTGCCCAGAAGCCAGATAGTTGACTGCAAAAGAAAACTATCTAACAAGAGGTGTGGTCTTTGATAAAGGGGACAACCAACCCATGGTGACCCAGAAAGCCGGAACCAGCAGTATAAATAGCACACCTTCGCATCACTGTCTCCCTCAGATCTTTTGCCGTGGCCCAAGTCATTGGCCCAAAGCAATAGAAAGCAGAAAGACAAAGAAACTTTTTTTCTTTTTTTCCCTTAATCATTTTATTTTATTTTGCAATGTTGTATTGGTTCCTACCATACAATAATGAAAATCAGCCATAATTATACATACATCCCCTCCCTCCCGAGCCTCCCACCCCGGCCCCCATCCCATCCTTCCAGGTCATCACAGAGCGCCAGACTGGGCTCCCTGCGCTACATAGCAATTTCTCACCAGCTATCCATCACGCACCTGGTAGTCCATACTGACCAGCCTCAGGGGTGAAGCAGGAAGGTGAAGGGTTGAAGACTGGATCTGCAGGAGTCAAGAGAAGACATCTAGTGCAAAGCTCCATGAGGGTGGAGATCATGCATCTTGTTGACTGTTGATCCAGAGTCTTGTCGATATCTGGCTATATTAACTCCCCAGGGATTCTGTGACAAATTACCTCAAACTGGTAACTTAAAACAACAGATGTTTATCTTCTCATGGTTCTTGAGGCTAGGAGTTTGAAACCAAGATATTGGCAGGGCTATGCTCTCCCTGAAGCCCCTAGGAGAGATTTCCCACTCCCTTGCTTCCTCCCACCTTCTAGTGGTATCCCCTGATCCTTGCGTTCCTTGCCTTGTGGCAGTATAACTCCAACCTCTGCTTCCATTATCTCATGGAGCTCTCTGTGTGTGTCTGAATTCAAATATCCTTCTTAAAAGACATCAGACTTTTTGGATTAGAGGGCCACTCTAACCCCATCTGCTGCTGCTAAGTCGCTTCAGTCATGTCCGACTCTGTGCGACCCCATAGACGGCAGCCCACCAGGCTCCCCTGTCCCTGGGATTCTCTAGGCAAGAACACTGGAGTGGGCTGCCATTTCCTAACCCCATCTAAAGTTAACTAATTATACCTACAACAATCCTGGGACTTCCCAGGTGGCTTAATGGTAAAGAATCTGCCTGCCAATTCAGAAAATGCTGGAGGCGTGTGTTCATCCCCTAGATGGAGAAGATCCCCCAGAGGAGGAAATAACAACCCATTCCAGGATTCTTGCCTGGAAAATGCCATGGACAGAGAAGACTGGTGGGCTATAGTCCATGGGGTCTCAAAGAGTCGGGCATAACTGAGCAACTGAGCAAGCAAGTATCAGCCCTATTTCCAAATCAGTTCACATTCTGAGGTACCGGGAGTTAGGATTTCAACATATCTTTTAGAAGGATACAGTTCAATCCATTCCACTAGTAGATGGTCTTCCCTGGTAGCTCAGACAGTAAAGAATCTACCTGTAATGCAGGAGACCTGGGTTCAATCCCTAGGTTGGGAAGATCCCCTGGAGAAAGGCATGACAACCCACTCCAGTATTCTTGCCCAGAGAATTCCATGGACGGTGGAGTTTGGCGGGCTACAGTCCTTGAGTTTGCAAAGAATTGGACGTCAAAGAGTTGGACAGGACTGAGTGACTAACACTTTCACTTCTGTTAGTAGGTATAGAAATCCATGGAATAAATGGCACAGTATACCATACAATATAAAAGAAACAAGTTTATTTTTTTTTACAAACTTTGTTGCACATTTAATATTCAATACTTGCTTTGCTATACTAAAGTACAAAGGTAAGGATGTATACAGCATCTTGCCTCCTCCATAGAACACAGATCCTAGTAGAGGAAATAGTTATATAAAAAATGTCAGGCAGAGAAGTGAGCCTGGGGCAGACAGAAATCCAGACAGGCAGGTTATCAATGCTGGGCAAGTCTTACATCAGAATCATCTTAATCATAGTTATCAGGGCTCATAGGATCAGATTTCTGGGTTCTGAGAAGATCAGCAAGGCCATGGATCTGTTCTGATTTCAGAAAATTTCCTAAAGAGCAAATTAGCCTTGGGGAAAAGAGAAGTGAGAGCCACTCAGATACCAGAAATGTAATGATAAAAATAGTAATAATGATAACTTGACTCTATTTTCCACTTTATAGAGCATCTCATTACGACAACTCAAAAGTGTTGAGGAGAAGATAATAGTTACCCTATTTTACAGAGATGGGAATACTAGACCATCTGACTACCTCCTGAGAAATCTGTATACAGGCCAAGAAGCAGCACTTAAAATCGGACATGGAACAACAGACTGGTTCCAAACAGGAAAAGGAATATGTCAAGGTTGCATATTGTCACCCTGCTTATTTAACTTATATGCAGAGTATGTCAGGCCAGGCTGGATCATGCCGTGTTGGCAAAGTAATGTCTCAGCTTTTTAATATGTTGTCTAGGTTGGTCATAACTTTTCTCCCAAGGAGTAAGCGTCTTTTAATTTCATGGCTGCAATCACCATCTGCAGTGATTTTGGAGCCCCCAAAAATAAAGTCTGTCACTATTTCCACTGTCTCCTCATCTATTTGCCATGAAGTGATGGGACCAGATGCCATGATCTTAGTTTTCTGAATGTTGAGCCTCAAGCCAAAGTTTTTCATTCTCGTCTTTCACTTTCTTCAAGAGGCCCTTTAGTTTTTCACTTTCTGCCATAAGGGTGGTGTCATCTGCATATCTGAGGTTATTGATATTTCTCCCAGCAATCTTGATTCCAGCTTGTGCTTCTTCCAGCCCAACATTTCTCATGTAGTACTCTGCTTATAAGTTAAATAAGCAGGGTGACAATATATACTCCTTATCCTATTTGGAACCAGTCTGTTGTTCCATGTCCAGTTCTAACTGTTGCTTCCTGACCCGCATACAGATTTCTCAAGAGTCAGGTCAGGTGATTTGGTATTCCCATCTCTTTCAGAATTTTTCACAGTTTGTGGTGATCCACACAGTCAAAGGTTTTGGCATAGTCAATAAAGCAGAAGTAGATGTTTTTCTGGAACTCTCTTGCTTTTTTGATGATCCAACAGATGTTGGCAATTTGATCTCTGGTTCTTCTGCCTTTTTGATAACCAGCTTGAACATCTGGAAGTTCACAGTTCAAATATTATTGAAGCCTGGCTTGCAGAATTTTGAGCATTACTTTACTAGCTTGTGAGATGAGTGCAATTGTGTGGTAGTTTGAGCATTCTTTGACATTGCCATGAACAGTATGAAAAGATCAGAGTAGGACCAACTATAAAGTTAAACCAAGTATCCCATGTCATAGAGGCATTTGAACCTCAAAGAAAGAATATGTCCCCAAGGAGAAAGAATTAACTAAGTCTGCAGTGAGAGTTATAAAGCACTATTTATAACAGGAAATGAGGACAGTCATCATTACAAGCAAATATAAAGTCAAGGGAGTGAATATCATCTGAATATTGTAGGGCGGGGGGGAGGGGTGGGTGGGTGGAGAGGTGTTTTCCAAAATAAAAGCAAAGGCTTCTTTTCTCTAAACCTTTGGTAGATAGTTGTTAATTCTTGCTTGGCAACTGGGATACAATGAGACAGATCTGATGGCGTAAGTTCTGGGGAGAAGCCTTCTATGCATTTATATTAGGGAAGTGAGTTTGTTTTTCCTCATTGTAACCTGTCAGAAGTTGCTCTCAGACAAGATTATAGCACACTGTCATGCCCTTAACATTGAAATGGAAAAACTGAACCAAATCCATTTCAGGGGAAACCGGGACTGAACAAGTTTCACAATAATGACACTCCTACAATGCATCATCTATGCGACACAAAACATGGGGTTCCATGACATTTCAGCACACTAAATTGCCTCCCACTTCCTCTGCTCTCCTTTCCACAACAGAAACACGCAAACACTCACTCACAACTGCCCTTCAACCATAACTATGTACAAATAGAAAGGAAGTGAGTGTTTGTTTTTTTTTTTTTATTAGCATTGAATTAACATTATGCTGCTTTTAGCTCTACAACATAGCGAGCAGTTTGATACTTTTGTAGATTACACACCATATAAAGTTGTTATAGTATTTTTTACTATATTCCCTGCACCGTACATTACATCCTTATGACTAATTTATTTTATAATTGATAGTTTGTGTCCCTTAATTTCTTTTACCTATCTTATCCAGCCTGCGTTCCCCTCTCCTCTGGCAACTACTAACTTGTTCTCTGTATCTGTGAGTCTATTTCCGTTTTATATTTGTTTGATTTGGTCTTTAGATTCTACATATATGTGAAGATATACAGTATTTGTCCTTGTCTGACTTAGTTCACTTTATCAGACTATCCTTCAGGTGTATCTACATTGTCATGAATAGCAGGATTTCATTCTTTTTTATGCTTGAGTAATATTCCATTGTGTACTTGTTTCATCTTCTTTATCCATTCATCTATCAGTGGACACTTAGGTTCCTTTCATATCTTGACTATTGCAAATAATGCTGTAATAAACTTTGGAGTGCATACATCTTTTCAAATTAGTGCTTTCATTTTCTTCATATGAATACCCAAAAGTGGAGTTGCTGGATTTCAAATATTATTTTTACATTTACATGTAGACATGTGTGTGCGTGTGTATATAGACACAAGCACCTGTGAGGGTAAGTCTTAGCTTTCATGTTTTTGCAGATAGTAGAGCTTTTGACTAGTAGAATATTCCCAATAATGATATAGGAAAAAGAGCCACAAATAAGATGCAGGCATATTACTTGGGGAAACCAAGGAATGAGAATGAACAGAAATAAAAGAATGGTGCTTACTTCAGTGACATCACTAAAAGTGAAAAGTTACCATGAGAAGTAGATCTGTAAAATATTGCAAGTATTTGTGAAATTTTTCCTTCACCTTTTTGCAACCAATAGATACTGCTTTCAAGGTAACAGAAATAAATATTTAAAGGAAAAAAATAATGAAAGAGGACTCTTTTTAAGAATTACTTAAAAGAGAATTGATTTCTCTGTTTTTCATTTCTTTCCCTTTCCTCTTGCTCAGGTGTCTCCTAAGTAGTCACTGAAGACAGAGATTCAAGGGATATTAATGCTACAAAGGACCTAGACGTTACCCACCAACCCATTGGTTAAAGAATACTTTTTCCAAAGAATGCGTTTGTGCGTGCTCAGTCGTTTCCAACTCTTTGTGACCCCATGAACATAGCCCACCAGGCTCCTCTGCCCATGTAAATTTCTAAGAGAGAATACTGGAGTGGGTTGCCATTTCTTACTCCAGGGGATCTTCCCGATCCAGGGATCAAACATGGGTCCCCTGCATTAGCAGGCGAATTCTTTATCACTGAGCCACCTGGGAAGACCCTTGAAAAAGAATATTTTGTTCAAAATCAAGAAAAGACAGACCAATGGGAAACACTATTTTGTCTGGTTGACAACCACCTGAATCCTTTTCTCTCCAGCCTCTATCTATGATGCTCCCTAAAAGGATTTGAATAACCATCCCCCCAGAGCCCTGGCCTAGAGAGTCTTTGCAGTATTAGAAATGAGAAGAAAAAAAAAAAAGAAAAAGTCACAGAACAATGAAGGGATCCAAAATCACAAAGACCATACTCAGAAAATAAACATTTCTTCCTTGCTTTTCCATCTCCTCAATTTTTCTCATCCTTAACTCATTCTGTAACTCTGCAGAATGACTTCCCTACGGGAGGAAACCAGAAACAGCACCGAGTAACTGAAACTGATTTACTTCCCATTTCTTTCATTTCAAGAAATCAAAACACCTGACTGTCCTATGTTATGCCTTTGAAACTGACATATAATCACAGAATATGGAATCATGGCCCACTTCCTCATAGTATTAGTCTTATGCGAACTACTTCATGGCTATTACATTTCTCAGATTACCGTTTTGTAGAAAATTCTCCCCGTGCGTCAATGGCACGGAGTCCGTTTTCCAAATCTGTCTTATTTCCTTAATGAGTCAGTCTCTCAAAGCTTATATTGCAGTCATTGTTTGTATTGTAAAAGTAATTAATCCCTAAAGTAAGAGTAACAGCTACGCACAGTTTCTATGAAATTCCTAGCCTAAAAAGTCATTTCAAGCAGCCTGCTTTCTTAAGTATTGCTTAATATTACCTAACCATGACTAGCACTGTACAAAAATACAGAACACATGGGAGAAGACTATGGTGACAGTGGAACTTGGGAAAATATGTATATTTGAAGAAAAAATATGATGCTGGTGAGCAATGAAAAGAATAATCTTGGGGGGAAAAAAAGAGCATCTGAAAAAAAAAAAAAAGAGTATCTGACAGTTTGGGATATTATGCTCTTCCAAACTTATGGCTTTATTTAGCAAACTTGGGACAGTCTATTTTTCCATTATTATTACTCGTGTGTCAGCACAAGCCTTCTTCTCCTTAGACCTGACGCTGAGTCAATGTTTAGCATCCAAACCACACATAAACTATTTTTCCCTTAGAAAGTGCTCGTCTGATGACTTAATAAAAGTACTTTAATGGCTGGAAAGAAAAAAAAAATTGCTTGTTTTATTCTTTGAGATTGAAAGCTGCCTAAGATTTCTAGAAAATACTGAAGTCAGCAGTATTCAAAAGGGAGAGTTCGGTGGGATGGTCATGTGTGCATACATGCATGCATGTGTCACTGCAGTCGCGTCTGGCTCTATGCAACCCCATAGACTGTAGCCCCCCAGGCCCCACTATCCCTGGGATTCTCCAGGCAAGAATACTGAAGCGGATTGCCATGCCTTCCTCCAGGGGATCTAGCTGACTCAGGGATTGAACCAAAGTCTCCTACATTGGCAGGCAGGTTCTTTACCACTAGCGCCACCTGGGAAGGCAGGGATGGACCTGAACACACTGCTATATTGAAAGTGGATAACCAATAAGGACTTACTGAGAACTATATTTAAAGTGGATACTTAAAGTGCTATTATTATATTTAAAGTGCTATATTGAAAGTGGATAACCAATAAGGACTTACTGGGGACCAATAAGGACTACTGGGAACTCTGCTCAATGCTATGTGGCAGGCTGGATGGGAGGGGAGTTTGGGAAAGGATGGATACATGTGTGTGTGGCTGAGCTCCTCTGCTGTCCATCTGAAATTATCACAACATTGTTAATTGGCTATACTCCAATGCAAAATGAGAAGTTAAAAATAAAAAAGGAGCATTTGGAGATGAGATTTCTCTGTGTTATCCTTACCATTTCCCATACTTGGAAGCCAGAGTAATACAGCCAGATGCAGAACAGAAACTGCTCCAGGAAGCATGATCCACACGGCTGATACTTACAGGATGCTGACTGCTGCCTTCTAGGTGACTTTCTGCACATAGGACTTCGCATTTACCAAATTGTCCTGAGGTCAGGACAGTTGAGGACTTCCGTGGTAGCTCAGATGGTAAAGAATCTGCCTGCAATGCAGGAGACCCAGGTCCAATCCCTGGGTCGGGAAGATCCCCTGGGGAAGGAAATGGCAACCCACTCCAATATTCTTACCTGGAGAATCTCATGGACAGAGAAGCCTGGTGGGCTACAGTCTATGCTACTGCAGAGTCAGACATGATTGAGCAACTAAGCATGCACACAGGAAAGCTGGTCACTGTCTCTAGTCAAACCTGGCAATTTCAGTAGAAGCAAAGCAAGGAAGAGTGAAAGACTATAGCATTGAATTCATGAGTAATAACAATACCACCACCAGTAATAATAGCAGCAGATGTTTTCAACATTTACTATATTCCAGCCACTAAGCTAAGTGCTGTGTGCCTTGTTTTCCTCACTCCCGCAACAACCCCTTTATTGCTGCTATGCAGATGTGGAAAATGAAGCTTAGGAAACTTAGGTAATGCATCCAAGTTCTCAAAGCTAGTGAATCATGGAGTCAATATGAGGAGTCTGTTTCCCCCCCCCCTCAAAATTGCCAAATCCAGCATTCTGTTTGTAATTAGTACATATTACCGCTTCCATCTCTGAAAAGAAGTTGGATCAGATACACAATCTGTAAACACTAGCGGAACTCTTTCAAGCTTTTGACTTCACACCAAAGATGGTTTCTAAAATCTCTACTAGGAGAGAAAGAGCACATCATTTCCCAGACTGCAAGGGAACACAGTCAGCAATAGCAACTTTCTCAATCTCATTTCTCAATAGAGACATGGATGTAGAAAACATACAGATATCAGGGGGGAACGGGGCATGGGATGAACTGGGAGACCAGGACTGCATATATACACCACGGATACTATGCATAATATAGATAGCTAATGAAAACCTACTGTATAGCACAGGGAACTCTACTGAGTCTCTGTGGTTACCTAAATTGGAAGGAAATCCAAAAAAGAAGGGATATATGTATATATATATAGCTGATTCACTTTGCAATACAGTAGAAACTGACATAATGTTATAAAGCAACTATACTCCAATAAAAATTATTATTTTTTTTTATTTTAGCATTTATTTATTTGACTGCGCCAGGTCTTAAGCTACGGGATCTTTAGTTGCGACATGTGAATTCTTAATTGTGGCATGTGGGATCAAATACCAATGCCAATGATCATGATGATGAAGAAAAGGGATTTTATATTATATAAACTTTAATCAAATAATACATCAGAATGTGTCTGGAAACTTCAGACGGGGAGTAAGGGAATGAAATGAAGACTAGGCTGATAGAGGGAGGCAGTGTCAGCTATACAAGCAGAGAAGGAAGCAAGCTGGGGAGAAGGAGCTGTGAGTTGATGTACCTTGGTAAGAAAGAACAGATTGTATGTCCTAGATGTAGACTTTTCTGCTCTCAGCATCCTTGACAGGTAGGTGTTCAATGGGCTCAGCCAGGCTGGAAAACTCCAAAACATTACCTCAGTTTTCTCTTCCTTAGAAAAGAATAAAAAATGTAGAGCTTCATTTTCTTTACAATGAGTCCATAGTAAAGGTTATGGTTTTTCCAGTAATCATGTATGGATGTGAAAATTGGATGGTAGAGAAGGCTAACTGCTGAAGAATTAGTGCTTCCCAATTGTGGTGCTACAGAAGACTTTTGAGTGTCCCTTGGACTGCAAGGAGATCAAACAAGTCAATCCCAAAGGAAATCAACCCTGAATATTCACTAGAAGGACTAATGCTGAAGCTAAAACTCCAATACTTTGGCCACTTAATGGGAAGAGCCAATTCATTAGAAAAGACCCTGATCCTGCAAAAGATTAAAGGCAAAAGGAGAAGAGGGAGGAAGAGGATGAGATTGTTAGATAGCATCACTGACTCAATGTACATGAATTTGAGCAAACTTCAGGAGACAGTGAAGGACGGGGAGCCTGGCATGCTGCAGTCCATGGGGTCACAAACAGTCAGCAGGGCTTAGCAGCTGAACAAGAACAGCAACGTGACAGCTGTCCTCTCAAGTTTCATGAAAAGCTGATTTTTAAAAAATCTGGATGTATCTATACAAACTATTTTTATTTGTAGGGGATCAGCTAATAAGGAAATGTTGTTATTCAGTCACCCAGTCATTTCCAACTCTGCAACTCCATGGACTGCAGCATGTCAGGCCTCCCTGACCTTCACCATCTCCTAACGAATATTGAGGGTTGATTTCCTTTAAGACAACTCCCTGGTGGCTTAGTGGCAAAGAAGCTCCCTGCAATGTGGGAGACCTGGATTCCATTTCTGGGTTGGGAAGATCCCCTGGAGAAGGGAATGGCTACCAACTCCAGTATTCTGGCCTGGAGAATTCCATGGACTGTATAGTCCATGGGGTCACAAAGAGTCAGACACAACTGAGCGACTTCCACTTCACTTCTTTTAAGATTGACTGTTTTGATCTCCTTGCTGTCCAAGGGTCTCTCAGGAGTCTTCTCCAGAACGACAGTTTGAAGGCATCAATTCTTTAGCTCTCTGCCTTCTTTCAGTTCAGTTCAGTTCAGTCGCTCAGTCATATCCGACTCTTTGCCACCCCATGAATCGCAGCACGCCAGGCCTCCCTGTCCGTCACCAACTCCCAGAGTTTATTCAAACTCATGTCCATCGAGTCAGTGATGCCATCCAGCCATCTCATCCTCTGTCGTCCCCTTCTCCTCCTGCCCCCAGTTCCTCCCAGCATCAGGGTCTTTTCCAATGAGTCAACTCTTCTCATGAGTAGAGAACTCTTCTCAACTCTTCTCTACTCAAAGTATTGGAGTTTCAGTTTCAGCATCAGTTGTTCCAATGAACACCCAGGACTTATCTCCTTTAGGATGGACTGGTTGGATCTTCTTGCAGTCCAAGGGACTCTCAAGAGTCTATCCAACACCACAGTTCAAAAGCATCAATTTTTCGGTTCTCAGTTTTCTTCACAGTCCAACTCTCACATCCATACATGACCACTGGAAAAACCATAACCTTGACCAGACAGACCTTTGTTGGCAAAGTAATGTCTCTGCTTTTTAATATGGTATCTAGGTTGGTCATAACTTTCCTTTCAAGGAGTAAGCATCTTCATGGCTGAAGTCACCATGTGCAGTGATTTTGGAACCCAGGAAAATAAAGTCAGCCACTGTTTCCCCATCTATTTCCCATGAGATGATGGGACCAGATGCCATGATCTTAGTTTTCTGAATGTTGAGCTTTAAGCCAACTGTTTCACTCTCCTCTTTCACTTTCATCAAGAGGATCTTTAGTTCCTCTTCACTTTCTGCCATAAGGGTGGTGTCATCTGCATATCTGAGGTTATTGATATTGCTCCTGGCAATCTTGATTCCAGCTTGTGCTTCTTCCAGCCCAGCATTTCTCATGATGTAATCTGCATATAAGTTAAATAAGCAGAGTGATGATATTCAGCCTTGATGTACTCCTTTTCCTATTTGGAACCAGTTTATTGTTCCATGTCCAGTTCTAACTGTTGCTTCCTGACCTGCATACAGGTTTCTCAAGAGATGGGTCAAGTGGTCTGGTATTCCCATCTCTTGAAGAATTTTCCACAGTGTATTGTGATCCACACAGTCAAAGGCTTTGGCATAGTCAATAAAGCAGAAATAGATGTTTTTTTCTGGAACCCTCTTGCTTTGTTGATGATCCAGCACATGTTGGCAATTTGACCTCTGGTTCCTCTGCCTTTTCTAAAACTAGCTTGAACATCTGGAAGTTCACAGTTCACGTATTGCTGAAGCCTGGCTTGGAAAATTTTGAGCATTACTTTACTAGCTTGTGAGATGAGTGCAATTGTGTGGTAGTTTGAGCATTCTTTGGAGTTCTCTGCCTTCTTTAGGGTTATCTTCTTCATAAATGGATTTCCTGGTAGCTCAGACGGTAAAGAATCCACCTGCAAGGTGGGAGACCTGGGTTCCATCCCTTGGTTGGGAAGATCCCCTAGAGGAGGGCATGGCAGCCCATAGATCATGAATCTGCCACTCCTGGCTCTTATCCTAGAGACCGTATATTTGTGGGAGTAGCAATATATCAGGAGAAAAGAGCTGAAATTTGATCTCAGTTATAGTTCCTTTATCTCCCTTCTATCTGAGTTAGTTTCATCATGTGTGTACTAAGTCACTTCAGTTGTGTCTGACTCTATACAACCCTGTGGACTGGAGCCCACCAGGCTCCTCTGTCCATGGGATTTTCCAGGCAAGAACACTGGAGTGGGTTGCCGTGAGCTCCACCAGGGGATCTTCCTGACCCAGGGATTAAACCTGCATCTCTTACATCTAACATGCATTGGCAAGCAGGACCTTTACCACTAGTGCTACCTATCATAATGAGGCATATCTCATAGGAAAAGACTGAACAGAAGCCTTGACTTTACAGCATAATTCTTCCACCTTTTTGCACAGTCTAAAAGATCTGAAGGCAAAATAAGGACAATACATCCAATGTGGATATCAAATGGGATGTATGCACAGAACTTTGTGACTCAAAATCAGGGTCTGGTTTTGATTCATAAGTTTTCCTATTAAAGAGCTACACCATTTTATTACAAAAATAAAGCTCTTGAGAGCATCAAAGTTTCCATTTTCAATAAATAAATTCCATTTTCAATAAATTTCCATTTTCAATAAGACAGGCCTTATTTCATTTTATTGCATATCCCCTTTTTGTTATCTTAAGCATTTACTATTGAGAGACAGGCTTAGTTTAGGGTTTCTTCTTGAAAGATGAACATGTTAAATTAACTCTTTTTCAAAGATTAGTAGTTCATAGGCCATTGTTTTGAGACATAGCTTTAACCACTGTTAAATTTTAGTTTCCATAGTTTGTTTCTAAAATCTCAATCAGATGTATGTCTCCCTTAACAGACAAAGCTACTGAATGTAAAATAGAAAGAATTTGGTACTTAAGTTCAGAGACAATAGACCTCTTTAGTCCTAGAGATCACACTGAATATGCATGGTACTCAGTGATGTCACACATCCTTGACAAACCTAAGATGTAGGTAAGGAGAAAAGAAAAGTAATGTAGTAAAAGACAAAAATAGGATGAGCATAAAAACCTAGACAATAAAGAAACGCATGTGCTAAGAATAAGCTAAAGATGTCCTGAGGACATGCAAATTCCATGTACAATAAGACATAGTCAAGGGACCCATTCTTCTTCATGGAAGAAAATATTGTCATTGGATCTATAGTTCAAAGTGCAAATCCTCACATTATGGCTTTTGAACACTCTAACTTAGAGAGGAAAACACAGACATTTCAGTGTAAAGAGTATGCTTTTCAAATGAATGCAATAGGATGAAGAGTGACCTCTGATCTAAAATACTTGGCCTGGAGCCAGGACTAACTAGCTCATGGCCCAGTCAACTACATGTATTTTGGTATTGGCCTCAAGAACACTCCACTGATGGGCCAAGCCAGTGGTATCTGATTCCGGAGATACAGCGGAGTGCATTGAAAAGATGCCTTACCTTTCACACAGCTAGCCTATAATTTCTTGATTAACTGTGATGTTCCACTCTAAACCTCACGTAATAGAACTAATTTAATAATATCTTGCTTTCTTATGGAAAATAACTAAGAAGTTGCTGGTGTCACTCAAATTCCAGCATACTTCATTCTTGGTGAAGGTCTTACAAAAGTGCCATGAAAAAGTCCAAAATAAACAGACTTGCTCAGATACAGAGGACAAAAAGAACCGTAGGGCTCAGACCAATGATTCTCAATGTTTGTAACAATTTAGAATCACCCGAGGAGCACAGGGTAGTGGGGAAGGAGAGGGTGGGAGGAATTGAGAGAATAGTATTGAAACATATATATTAGCGTATGTAAACTAAACAGCCAGTGGGAACTGGCTGTATGAGGCAGGGAACTCTGTGACCACCTGGGGGGCAGGGGAGTGGGGTGGGAAGTGGGAGGAAGGTTCAAGAAGGAGAAGACATATGTATACCTATGAAATGGCAACCCACTCCAGTAGTCTTGCCTGGAAAATCCCATGGAGGAGCCTGGTGTGTTACAGTCCACAGGGTTGCAAAGAGTCAGACATGACTGAGCGACTTCACATATGGCTGATTCATGTTGATATATGGCAGAAACCAACACAACATTGTAAAGCAATTATCCTCCAGTTAAAAATAAATTTCAAAAAAAGTCCTGACTTCTGGGTCTCCACCTATAGACTAACCATAGCAAATATCCTGGGGTTGGACTCAGACACCAGTATCCTTTGAAAGCACCTCATGGAATTGTAAAAGGCAGCGGGTTAGAGAACCACTCACCTATTTGCTTATGAGAAAGGCAGAAGGATAAGAGAAAGGAACTCTTATCCTTTCTCAAACTTCAATTATACAAGGTGCCACATGTGTGGTTTGGATTGAGTGACTCAGCCTCCTTATGCTTCATTTTCCTCATCCTTAATACAGACGATAAATATTTTCCCTCAGGCCCCCTCCGGGATTGTTTGAGGACCGAAAATCACAGAGTGGCTTGCAAGTGGTGAGTGTGAGTAAGCCAGGGCTCCCTCCCATCTTCGATGCTCTCTTTCTCCCTTTGATATTGATCTGATTGGAACCCTCACTGACTAAATTACTTCTTCCTTCCATGTTACCAAATATGAAAAGGACACAGTGGTTATTCATTTTTGGGCTTCCTTCATAGCTCAGTTGGTAAAGAATCCGCCCCCAATGCAGGAGACCCCAGTTTGATTCCTGGGTCAGGAAGACCCACTGGAGAAGGGACAGGCTACCCACTCCAGTATTCTTGGGTTTCCCTTGTGGCTCAGCTGGTAAAGAATCTGCCTGCAATGCAGGAGACCTGGGTTCAATCCCTGGGTTGGGAAGATCCCCTAGAGAAGGGAAAGGCTACCCACTCCAGTATTCTTGCCTGGAGAATTCCATAGACTGTATAGTCCATGGGGTCACAAAGAGTCGGACATTCATTCTTAGGATACTGCAAAACAAGTATTTGCAAATTCCTTTATTCCACAGCTGAGTTTCAGTATATCTACTAGCCACCACCTAAAAATATGTCTTGGATTATCTAGCATATATCAGTGGAAAATTTATCCTTAAAACAGGAATCCTCACATAAAAATAGACCTCTTGTAACCAAGTTTATTCTTTCATATAAAGGACTATTTTGGAAATCAGAAAAATGGTAATTCCTAATCTCTTATTCACACAAGTCAATTTATCAAAGGATCAACTAGAAAATCAAACATTTTAAAGAATATCTAAAACTGCCAGAAAAACAGCATGATAAAGAAACCTCTACAAACTAGTTAAAAGTGAGCATTGTGGACATGTGGGCATGAGCTAGGACTCTGATGAACATAAACCATAACTCCATCAGAGAAAAGCACAAAGCCAGAGTCCCTGGGTCACTTGCACACTTCTTACCAGAGCTCTACCATTGATGCAACCATCTGGTTCTAGCTCTTTCAAGTGTGTTTCAGGAGATGCCCTTTGAGCAACCAAGCCATGTAGTGGCACACATGTGCCGCATGGATCATAATTCACTACCAACTCCCATTCTTGACAGCAGAAGCTGCGTGCCCACAGGACTATTTTAGCGAAATTTCTTAATTTTTGGATGGAGGTATCCAGTAGCATACTCTGCCCAGTAAAGTCTTTCAGGTCACAGCACCCTCTATTATCCAGTGGAGGTGACGTAGAGGCGGAATGAGCAAGGGGTTGCTGCTGACTGCTAATATTTCGCCACACTATCTCTCTCCTCTCCTTCAAAAGAGGTGAATTTTTAAAATTTACCAGTGCTGGGAGTCCAAGAGAAAGAGGTGCAACATTTATTCCACTCAACTATCAAATTGAATCTTATACTAATCTGAAGAACCAAAGCCAAAGGAGTCTGAGGGTTTCATAAAGTAAATGCATGCTAGTCATTCATTCATGTTCTCTATGTACTTACCCCTTCAAAAAGCAATTATTAATTACAATTATTGTGTACTAAACAATATGAGAGGTATTAGAGGTGAGATAAATAAGACCTAATTCCTGCCTTAAAGACTTTACAATCTAGAATGAGGTTTCTCAACCCCAGAACTACTGATATTTAGACAATTCTGTATTGTAGGAAACCATCCTGCATATCATGGCATGGTTAACATCCCCTGGTCTCTACTTACCAGATGCCAGTGGTATGGGGCTTCCCTGGTGGCTCAGAGGTAAAGAATCTGCCTGCAACGCAGGAGATGTGGGTCTGATCCCTGGGTTGGGAAGATCCCCTGGAAAAGGAAATGGCAACCCACTCTAGTATTCTTGACTGTAAAATTCCATGAACAGAGGAGCCTGGTGGGCTACAGTCCATGGGGTCACAAAGAGTCAGACACTGTGTGTGTGCACACACACACACACCAATGGCACTCCCTACCCCCAGTTCAGGGTTATCGCCAGCTGTCTTTTGGGGCAAAGTCACCTCCAGCTAAGGACTACTGATTTAGGAAGAAGAGATAGATACTTAAAATGCAATCAGTGACATGGGTACAATAAAATAAAAACACATAGGATAAAATGGCGACCAAAGTGAAGTGTCAGGAAATGCTTTGAGCAGAAAAGGGATCAGGAGTGTGCTCACAGAGCTTCTTTCTGACTAAGTGCATTTGCTATTTCCACTGTAAAACTACCCAGGCTGGGATGAGAGGCATCACGTGAGGTGGTCTCTTCTTAGAACCCCAAATGGGACCCTCTTATTTGGCTTTTTATCCTTCCCACCACCCTCTCCCTCCTCTGAGTTGAAAGAAATAGTTCCCAAGTATTCCTGTTTATTTTCCCCTTGAAGGAAACAAGTGTAATGCCTTGTTTTCTTCTTGCCTGGAGCCTAGTAAATTTATTGCCCTTGTAGACCATTGCAAGCATGGCTAAGTGGAAGGCAGATTTGAACCTCCTTCTGCTTCTACGTAGCCGGAGGTTGGCTGAGAAGTCCCTATGTGCCACATGGAGGTTTCCAAAGGCAGGAAAATTGAGAACTGGTGAGGCTGCACTGGGCCACTAATGTAGCCTGCTAAAGCTCAGAAAGGAATGCTAACCCTGTAAGGGCCAAGGGGATGTGAAATCCCAAGAAAGGACCAATGTGAGTGTCCCTGCCGAGAGGAACAGAGAGCAGAGAAGAAATCTAGAAGACTGGACACAAAGCTGAAAGAAATCAATGACACCCAATAAATTGCACAGAAACATACTGAAACGACAAAAAAGCATGTTAGAATTCCTCACCAGAATAAGAGTCACTGAGAAAAATGCTATCAGTTATGGAAAATAAATATGCTCTGTTTCTTCACCCATCTATGTTTTGGTGAGAAGACTTTCTATTCTACTCACAAGAACTCTGAGGGTGGAAATAAAACGTTCTGCAGGAGCACACAACAGAGCAGTTTGGACGGGTCTGGGTACTCAAGGAAGACCTGGATGAAAATATATAATTTTGAACAGACATGGGAGAATGAATAAGAAGTACCCTGTTTAAGGGTTGACAAAGGAGTGTTCCAGCAAAAGGAATAGATGTGAGAAGCCCCAGATGTGAGAGAATATGTGGGTCTGAGAAGAATACAGACATGGTGTTTCTAAGGTGAAGGGAGACATTCTAATCAATATTTATTCAGAATGCATTAGAATCACAGGAACCAAGCTAAATTCTTTATGAATAGTTTCTTGGATAATTTTCACAACAGATCAACAAGGTGGGAGGTTATAGTCACACTATCATTTAGCTGCTGTTACCAACTTTATCATACTCAGATTTGTGTTTTAGAAAGCATATAGGTAATGTATAAATGATTAAATGGATTAAGCAAATGGAATGAGCAAACGGATCAAGAGGAACCCATTAACAAGCTTGCTGCAGGACACACACTAACATAAATTGAAGTTCCAGACGGTCTCATTAGTGCTTGGAATGGAAAAGGAGGGATGGATTCATGAGTCATTTCAACTGTAAAGAAAATTAAATGAAAGAGAATGATGCAAGTAACTGATTTTTAAAGTTGAAAAGACAGAGGAATTGAAAGGAGCCAGAACTTTGACCATGAATAACAAACAGCAAACTACTACCATCAAGAAATGGACCAACAGTGAAACAAGGAGTTAAGATTTGCGCTGCTGAGTCTGAGGCACCAGCATGTAGCTTGAAATGGGGGACTAGAGCTTTGCAATAAAAGCTGTCCAAAGACATCAGTTTAGAAGACTCTCACCTTGAGGTCAAAGCTGAAGTCCCAAGAGTGAGTAAGATAGTAGGGAGAGAAGAAACAAAACAGTCACTGAGAGTTATGACTTAAAAAAAGACTCATAGCACTTATCTGTAAGATGACCCTATTTTTGCTGTCTGTCAAATATTAACCATTTCAAGAGAAAAATCAATGTTTTTGCTGATGTTTGCACCTATGAAGGGCTTCCCGGGTGGCTCAACGGCTAAAAACAAACAAACAAACAAAAACCTGTCTGCCCATGCAGGAGATGCAGGTTTGATCTCTGGATCAGGAAGATCCCCTAAAGAGGAAGAAGAAAATGGCAACCTGCTCCAGTATTCTTGCTGGGATAATCCCATGGACAAAGGAGTCTAGCGGGCTGTAGTCCACGCGGTCACAAAGAGTCGGACACAAATTAGTGACTGAGTATGCATGGGTGCAAGCACCTAAGGGACCAGGAAAAGAAGGACTTAGGACTGTTTCTTTTCTATGGTTTCCCCTGATAAGACCATTTCTGTACTTTATTCTTTCTCCTTACTCCCATATATTCACATGATCCTACAGTCATGCCCATGAACCTGACTCTCTTCCCAGATCATGTGTCAAATCAGGTGGGAGCTTGGTGAGGGAGACACATAGGTTTTAGTGTTATCTAGGCAAATAAAACGGTGACCACTCACTAAAGGACACTGATCTTACAGCTTAATATCATTCAATGAATTCAACTTGATTTCTTGAAATGTCCCATCCTTGCTCTGTCCCAAAAAGAAAAGTCTACATATGTAAAAAGTGAGAGGAACACAGGAGATCTTTAAAAGAACTTTGCCTTTTCCTCCTTAACTGTCCTTGGTTCATTCAATTCTGTCCATTTACCTTCTCCCCAAACTGCAACTGTTGAAACCAGTCTTCCAACACATAGCCTGAGGAATCCCTTAGGGAAGTTGTCCTTGCTCTGGCCCTAAGGGAACAGGCTAAGAGTCACTCTGTGCCCTGAGCACTTACTTCTGCTGTTGTCGTTCTGTTGCTCAGTCATGTCAGAGTCTTTGCAACCCCATGGACTGCAGCATTCCAGGCTTCCCTGTCCTTCACTATCTCCCAGAGTTTGCTCAAACACATGTCCATTGAGTCATTGATGCCATCCAACCATCTTATCTTCTGTCATCCCCTTCTCCTCCTACCCTCAATCTTTCCCTTATCAGAGTCTTTTCCAAAGGGTCAGCTCTTCACATCAGGTGGTCTAAGTATTGGAACTTTTCAGCTTTACCATAAGTCCTTCCAATGAATATTCAGGGTTGATTTCCTTTAGGATTGACTGGTTTGATCTCCAGGCTGTCCAAGAGACTCTCTCTTGAAGCATCCATTGTGTTTTTGTATTTTATGGCATATGAGTGTGACTATGTTTGGAGTTATTGAAACAAAACATTGTCAGATAAGCAATACCAATTAAAAGGGTTTCATGGAAACATAAGCTATGAATCCTTTACCCCAACTTCACCACCTCCCTACTGAAAATAACACTTTCCCTAACCTAACCTAACCCTACCCTAAACTCTTCCCCCCACATTTGCAAATAGCAACAATGTGATTAGTCTTCCTTTATATTTCCTTATTGGTGATGCAGTTCTTCTTTCCACACAATGGGAGACATTGTCATAATTGAAACTTTGTATAATGTATTGGCAAGGCATATAATCTAAACATCTGGATTCCGCTATACACGGTTCATTAGCTATTGCTGCAGAAGCCAATATAATCTCTATACTGATGCAATTAAATGTGACTGGAAAAATACATGTTTCCCATATTTTTAGTTATACATATGTATATATTTGGCATACAATTCAATGCAGTCACAGGAATTTTTAAAAGAAACGCTTTCTACAACGATGTCTGTTAACCATCACTGTGCTACTTCCTGGAAGCAGAGGGAAAATGAGTCGTGTTCGGCTGCCAGCCACTTCAGCACATTGCCTTAGTGAGAGAAAATCTAATGATAAATACATCCAGTCGAGTATCAGGATTCCTGGTCTGCTCTTCATGGTGGTAAAAATAGGCTTCAATTTGAAATTGCCCAGAATTGAGTACAAAAGAGAGTTTTTAATCCAGCATTGCTTAACTTGCAAGAACGTGAAAAGAGGTGATTGTTAATAGCACTCTCACCCACATCGCTGTTAGTACTAAAGTGACCCGAAAAGTGTGTGGCCTCACGCTGAGTCAGAAGGAGAACACAACTCATTAACTCCACAGTCCTCGGAGAGCCAGCCCAGGGCGAGATCCAATAGCAGGGGAATAGAGAGAGAGGCAGGCTATTACTCTCATTTTCACTCTTGCAGTCCCAATTTTGCCCTTTTTGAGGCCAAAAGCAAAGGAGTCCACACCCTAACTGGGGTGGTCTTTTAGTCTTTCCCTTTCAAGTTTCTGTAGGCATCAGAGGCTCAGAAAAAAAGAGGGCACCCTCCTGTATTTCTTCTTTTATAATTGTTGCAAATGGTGCACTTTTCTTTCTCTGAATTTGGTCATCTACCCTGGGAAAATATTGAGTTACGTATTTTCCCCTTTACCTGATGTATCTCACCCTCATTCCAAACTAAGTAAATACTAAACCTAAGGTGGTATGCTGTTATTAGTTTAAATCATTCAAACTGTCCTACCGGGAAATAAATGTGCAGGCTGTCTTCAGTCAGATTTCCCGAATGCAGACATTGAGATTTGCATACAGGGGATTTGTTGGCACATCCTCACAAGCAAAACACATATCAGGGAGTGATGGAAGCGTGGTTTTGCAGGGGAAAGTTGAACTCTGGTGCGGTTACACCAAGGCTTCAGTATGGAGAGCTCTGAGACCAGGATGGTCCTTGGAAATTATCCCAGGCTAAGTTAAGGGGGCCAGGCCTTTGGACTCCTGAATGACCAGATAGTGGATGCAGAGTGTTCCCAGCAAGGGAGCGTAACCTTGAGGGAGGGAATATCCTTCCCCCAAGGGCAGTTCTCAGACAGGGACACAGCTCAGAGCCTTCAGCAACCAATATACTCAGGGTTGGGGAAGGAGCACCTTGGCTCTGAAGAGGGTGATCTGGATGACACATAACAGTGTCCACTACATCCTCCCTAATTTAAGGTGCTTGGATCTACTTGTTTCTGGTAATAAATTCTCTGCAGCTAGGAGCATCTTCTTCGGAATTCTAACTGGTCTCCTTTTCCAGTGAAACTTACAAGAGGAAGGTTAGTAGGATGAGCTGCAGCCGTTTCCAGCACAGCTGTTCACAAAGCTCTACGTGATACTCAGCACTGCCCACCTCTATTACCCAAGTAGGTTCTCCACACTGTCAGCTTGAACCTCTGCTGGTCTGGACAGCTTACTTGATGGGATGATCTGAGGGATCTGAGTCTCTGGTTGCCCTGTAATTCCTGAGTGATGGATCCTGTACTGGTCCATCACCATGCCGTCACAACGGGCATGGGAGTACCGGGAAACACACTGGTGGATCAGTGGTGTCACACTGCCCTGCTGTGGATCAGCGAGATTTCTTCCTCTTGATAATTTTGGCTCACCTACCCTGACACGGGCTTCCCAAGTGGCTCAGTGGTAAAGAATCTGCCTGCTGGTGCAGATGACATGAGAGACGAGAGATATGGGTCCCATTCCTGGGTCAGGAAGATCCCCTGGACAGAGGAGGGGTGGGCTACAGTCCATGGGGTTGCAAAAGAGCCAGACATGACTTAGCAATTAAACAGCAACAAAAACCCTGACATATCTTCTTTCTTTGCCTGCTCATCTGTTGATATGAAGAAACCAAAACAACCAGGCAGCCATAACAGCTTAAAGTTCAATGAAGTGAAATTTCTTAGTCATGTGCGGCTCTTTGCGATCCGATGGACTGTAGCCTACCAGGTTCCTCCGTCCATGGAATTTTCCAGGCAAGAGTACTGGAGTGGGTTGCCATTTCCTTCTCCAGGGGATCTTCCCAACCCAGGGATCGAACCCAGTTCTCCCACAGTGCAGGCAGACACTTTACCCTCTGAGCCACCAGGGAAGCCTGGATTCTTATTATGTCTCCTAACAAAAAGGATTCTCCTTCTAGGATCAAGGACTTTCAAACCCACCAAGCCTAAAATTAAAGGGAAAGGAAGCTAAAATTCCCCTCCAGAGAGGTCATGAGAGTAGTGACAAGCTGTACCACCCCATTCCTATTTCTAGACCCTTTTATTTCATCTGCTGGGAAAACAACGTCATGGTCACTGATTTAGGTTATTTAATGCACCCTGTAGCATGGCCTTGCATTCTGCCAGTTGTCAACACCAAGTTGACATAGTTCTACAAAAATTTATCCCTTTTCTCTTGCAGGCTAAGAACTTCTAGACTATAACCACTCCAATTATACATTTGGGGAAACCAAGGAAATGACTGCCATGTGAATCTGAGGAAGGAGCCCACTCACAATGAACTTGACCTTCTTCTAAATAACCTTTTCAATAATGAAATATGATTGTGCTTCAGTCCCTGGGTATCAGTGAAAGCTCAGATCCTATGTCCAACCATCCTTGAATTGTCTACATAGTCTTCTATATGACCTCTATATTACCCAAATAATATTCATATGCCCCTTTGGTGAATGCTTTGTGAAATCATTACTGTATAAGCATGTTGTGTTGCACTGTTTCTTTCTGATGACCATAACAACTTTAATAACTTCTCCAAAAAAATCTAATCCAGGAAAATACTACTTGAAATACAAGTGGCAATAATAAATTCATGTACATAATTTACACTAAGATCAAAAGAGTGTGTTAGTCACTCATTCATGTCTGACTCTTTGCAACCCCATGGACAGTAGCCTCTAGGCTCTTCTGTCCATGGAATTCTTCAGGCAAGAATACTGAAGTGGGTTGCCATTTCTTTCTCCAGGGGATCTTCCCCACCCAGGGATTGAAACTCAGGTCTCCCTCATTGCAGGCAGATTCTTTACCATCTGAGCCGTCAAGAAACTCAAAAGATCAAAAGAGCTCAATTGTATATCTATATATCTATGTTTAGCTCTGTCTATCTATTGATACATCTATTTACTTATAAATATACATGTATATGTGTATATACATATAATATTTCTGAACAAAAGACAACAGTTAATAAACAACTGGCATTTTTGTAAATGAGATAAGAAAACATTCTTCTTACCTTGTGCAAAAGTAGCATCAGTGTGACTACTTGCAATTCATGACATCCAAGACTCTCCCCTCCCAGGCAACAGGCGTGGGTCTTGTGCAAGTGTAAGACCCCATATACTCTTCACACAAAGTTTTTGAAGCTCTCCTTGGAGGTAATATTCCATGGGCCAGATTTCTTCATGCCCTGCCCTTCAACCAGATTATATTTTCAAGGATGTTTGTGTACTGAGAAGCCTTGAAAAATAGAGATAGTATCTTCCTGTGGAGCCAAAGGAAGGTTTGATTACGCCTTAGAAAAATGGATACAATATCTCCCTCCAGAGAAAAGGGCATGTTTGCTGACTGGCCAGATTAGTAAAGATAATGTCTTCCCAGAGCAATGGGCAGGCATCTTGCTTCTCTTTATTGAAGACTTGAGTTTTCTGAATTCAGAGTTCATTTGTTGTAATGGAACCCACTACATGCATAGGCTTCACCTGTCCCTGTTTGCATCACCCAATGAGAACTGGGTCTGAAGAACCAGCACAAAAATGCTGATACTCAGACTACTGTGGTGGTTGTGAGTCTTAAACTGCCTTTTATCTCTGACTCAAGGATCTTATACCTTGTACCAGCATCCAAAAATCTGAGGAAGGCTAATTTGTTGCTTTGCAAGAAGGATAACAGTCTTACCACCTTCACATTTCTAAATGCTTTTTTACGTGGTTTTGCAAACTGTTTATTCCAAACAGCAGCAAGAGTGTTATAAACACTATTCGAAAAAACACTTGACAGATACTAACAATCATCCAGCCAAAAAACAGAGGTACTGAGCCATGAAAGCATTACCTTTCCCCAGTCTTCTATTTTGTGACAGAACCCAGAGCTAAATGTTGGTTATCTGACTTTACTATGATGAGTTCTGCCTGATGAGGGTTTCTAATCTCTACGCTTCAGAGGAAACTTTATGGACTTTTGCATCCAGAGCCGTTTGGAGGCTTTTATACAGCTTTCAAACTGTGATGCTGGAGAAAACTCTTGAGAGTCCCTTGGACTGCAAGGAGATCAAACCAGTCAATCTGAAAGGAAATCAACCCTGAATATTCATTGGCAGGACTGATGCTAAAGTTGAAGCTCCAATGTTTTGGCCACCTGATGCAAAGGGCCAACTCACTGGAAAAGACTCTGATGCTAGGCAAGATTGAGGGCAGGAGGAGAAGGGGCCGACAGAGGGTGAGATGGTTGGATGGCATCAGTGACTCAATGGACATGAATTTGAGCCAACTCTGGAGATAGTGAAAGACAGAAGACTGGCGTGCTTCAGGCCATGCAGTCACAAAGAGTCAGACACAACTGAATGACTGAACAATATGCCTCTCATCTTCCAGTGTTTAAACTCAAAAAGGAAATCAGCATCGCTTTATTCCTACAGGAATAGAAATGTCATGTTCTACCATTTATATCAGAATCAATTACCAAACTACTCTGACATTGGGACCAATGTCCTAACTCATTGTCTCAGCATTTGTTCCTCCAGAGCAGAGTCTGAGACAGGGGCCTGCATGCCAGGAATTCTGATCCCAAGGAGCAGAAATGAAGTCAAAGAGAAGTGAACCAGGGAATGAGAGAAAGCCAGTACAAAACTGCATCATCCAGACGTGCAACTGCTGCAACTTACAGGGCTCAAACCAATAGGGCTTCTGATGAGCTTATGAAATGCTGCTTAGAAATAGAAGAAAACATCGATCTCTGGACTTTTGCTTCACCGGCTCCCTACCCTTCCCATTGGTTCAAGGTGATGCATGGGTGTTAATTTCCTGAACTTCCAGGTTGTATGTTGTGTGAGGGCCAACTGGGTTCCCACAGCAACACCTAAGAATCCCCATAGCAGGAGGCAAGAGACGTTTTGGAGGTGCAAGGTGGGGGGAGCTCTTAGTCCTGTCTCATCTGCATAAAGGGTGAAAACTGAGTGCTCTGAGGTGCTGCCTGAAATAACAGGTGGGGTTGTAAGGACTAACAGTGGTGTCCATGAGTTGTCTAAAACATGCCTCTTCTGTACACATTTTCTGTTGGGAAAGGTGGTAGCCTCTCTATTTATGATCAGATACCAGCTTCTTTGAGTTCTAACCATCCTTCTCATCCACTAGAGAAATGCAATCACCCTTCTCTTTTTCACTGGCCATTTCTTAAATCAAAAGTCTGGAAAAATTCTTTTCCGAAAAAGAACTGCAAAGAGATAAACTGTGTTGGTTAAGTCACTTAAAAATAAATAGATTGACTTTAAAAATTCTGTAGAACATGAGTGAAGACAATGAATTCTGAAGTTAGACCTGTCCTACACTGAGTAACTCTAATGTACCTTGAGCAAATGACAGTCTCTCAATGCTTCTGTTTTCTCAGCTGCAACAGGCAAATAACAATCGTCTCTACATAAAGGATTATTTATAGGGATTAAATATATTAATATTTGCAAAGCATTCTGAAAGGTGTTCAGCATATGGTCAGAGTCCGTGAATGTTATTCATCATCTTTTAAATAAAAACTTCATCATTTTTTATATTTTTAGCTTGAGTTTAAGGTTATTTACAGAATGACAGTTTCAAGAAAACATATGGCTTGATTTGCTTATATTGGGATCCAGAATGATGGATGGGCTGGGGGAATTCCCTGGCTTCCCAGTGGTTAGGACTCTGCACTTTCACTGTGAAGAGAGACGGTTCAATTTCTGGTCAGGGAACTAAGATCCTGCAAGCCACACTGCACGGCCAAAAAAAAAAAAAAACCAGAGAAATAAAATGATGGATGGAACGAACTGAGCTTGGGCAATATATGGTCCAAATTTGTCCACAAATATGTAAGACAGGAACAGGAAGACAGTACCCAAATATAAACTTACTGAGAGCAATAGTCTGCTTATACATCTATACAATTCCCTAAACCCAGTGATGTTCCATTTTCTCCACAATTGCCCCTGCAGTCTCATCCCTTGCTATATATATGCCCAGGTTTCAAGGTGTTCCATGCATGTGCTGAGTTTGGGGTTCCATGATCACATTATCCTCACTCCTTCTCCATGACTCTCACAAGCTATCTCCTTTGTCTACAACACTATTTCTTCAACTCTATGACCAGTAATGCTCATCTTTCAGGGCTCAGGTTCTCCTGCCACTGGGAAGCCTTCCCAGACCCCCCAACTCTGAGAAAGCTTTCCTTCCTCGGTGCCCTCATGGCTCCCCAGATTTCCCTGTTATGGCACGTATCATCTAGTATCGTAATGACCTGTTCTCACCTGTTTCCCTCACTGGACCAAATTTCACAGTTAATTTCATTTCCCTCACTGAATACAGTACATACAGACCCTCAAGAAATATTAGTAAAATCAACAAATGAGAGAATGAATAAATGTATAAATCAGTGCATGGAACAAGCAAAGGCATAGAAGACACCAGCTAATTGAATTGCACACACACACACACACACAAAATGACAGATCTGAGTCTTCACTTGGTTTTCTCATTTCGGTTCTCCAGTCCTCAGCGTTGAGGCAGGCTGAGCTCACACAAGGCAGAGTCCCCCTCCTGGGCTATGATAACAAGGTGGACATTTGCACCTACTCCTTCAGACTGATGCCTGGCCTTGCAGGTCTCCTACTGGGTTTCCAGCTCTGGCTAGGCCGAGCAGCAGAGACCAGCTTCATTCTCTTTCCCAGTGAGCAGGATAACACTGCTCCCCTTTGTCCTTTTTTAATATGACCCCAACTGTGGTCATCATACTCACATCTTCATCCTCTGTGAGGTGCTGCAGTTGTTCAGTCACTTGGTTGTGTCTGACTCTTTGTAACCTCATGGACTGCAGCATACCAGGCTTCCCTGTCCTTCACTATCTCCCAGAGTTTGCTCAAATTCATGTCCACTGAGTTGGTGATGCTATCTAAACATCTCATCCTCTGCTTCCCCCTTCTCCTTTTGCCTTCAGTCTTCCCCAGCATCAGGGTCTTTTCCAATGAGTTGGCTCTTCACATCAGATGGCCAAAGTATTGGATATTCAGTTTTAGCATCAGTCCTTCCAATAAATATTCAGGGTTGATTTTCTTTAGTGTTGACTGGCTTGATATTGCTGTTCAAGGGATGCTCAGGAGTCTTCTCCAACACCACAATTCAGAAGCATAAATTTTTTGGTGTCAGCCTCCTTTATGGTCCAATTCTCACATCTATACTTGACTACTGGAGGTGCATGGAGGATAAAAGAGAGAGACTCCAGTCCAGGAATACAAACTCCACTGGTACAGTGATTGGAATTAAGTGTCACGAAAGTCGAAAGTCACCCATGCATCATTACCGTAAGGTATTTCCCTTCATTATTTCAGCAGCCTCTTTTTTACTGGAATACGATAATTCTAAATGATTCCTCATTATCAATCATGAATATGGATAAGAAATAATATTTTTAAAGTGAACCAGAGATGTTTAGGCCCTCTCTCTTCTTTCTTGGTACTCTGCTCCCCAGTCCTCATAGCATAAAGTTTCTCCCCTGAGAAGAATCTCCACCAGCTCCTGTGCTTCTACAACTGGCTCACAAACCTACCAAGAGGAAATATTATAAGGCTCAAGGCTGTGATTCCCAAGTGTGATCTTAAGACCACCTAGATCATCATCACCAGAATCTTATCCACAACTCAGTGCAATAAACCAGACTATCTGGGCAGGGGGTTGGGGGGGTGGAGGTGAGGTGGGGAGTGAACCCTTGAATATCATCTTAAACCCCTCCAATGATTACTATACACTCCAAATATGGAGCTCCCCAGGCTTGACTATTTCCAGCATTTTTAAACCTTATAAAGAAAATAACCTTCAGACTTCAAACTAATGAATGTCTCTATATATCTGAAGATCCCTTGCTGAACTACAGGAATCATCTTGGCTCGCATAATCATCTATGTAACACATTTTCACTTCAAGGTCAAATGAATTAATGGCACTTCACGGAATTGAGATCACACCAATTTAAGGGGTTATTGACTCTGGCATCTGACATCAGCTTAAACTTGAAGTTAGAATTTATGAGCTGCTTAGAGATATGTTTTTAACTTTTAGAAACTGAATGTTCTTGTGGTAACAAACACAGCTGGAAGTCTATAGAACCTTCAGAGATTTGTCGGCCTGTGCAGTGGATATGCATGAATACCTGAAATACTGGAGAACTTGAGAGAAATATTAATAATGCTGAAGAAGCCCATCAAGGTTGAAGAATCTGGTGGATGATTGCATTTGGGTAGCATCCAGAATTAATAAATTGGTGAGCAATGCCCTAGGCACAGTGGTACCAGATAAATATACTAGTGAGTGAAGTCAGTCAGTCATGTCTGACTCTTTGTGACCTTGTGGACTGTAGTCTGCCAGGCTCCTCCATCCATGGGATTTTTCACAGGCAAGAATACTGGAGTGGGTTGCCGTTTCCTTCCCCAGGGGAATCTTGCCAACCCAGGGATCGAACTTGGGTCTCCCGCATTGCAGACAGACTCCTTACAATCTGAACCACCATGGAAATATACTAGTAAACAGATAATATTTATTTAATGAGCAAAAACAGAAGAAAAGCAACTAATCTCTGAACATTTTTCTTCACAAACAAGCCATTATTTTCCCATAAAGGCATTCTCATTACTAGCAAAAATCATATTTCTCAATAGATCTGTGTAATTTTATTTCTCAATCTGAGTAATTTTTTTCCATTTATTTTTATTAGTTGGAGGTTAATTACTTTACAATATTGTAGTGGTTTTTGCCATACATTGACATGAATCAGCCATGGATTTACATGTGTTCCCCATCCCAATCCCCCCCACCCCCGCCTCCCTCTCCATCCCATCCCTCTGGGTCTTCCCAGTGCACCAGCCCTGAGCACTTGTCTCATGCATCGATCTGAGCAATTTTTATCTCTGGTGAAATTCCTCTAAGTAAATGCTATACACAAGAATTGAACTGCACATTAGTTTTCTAACATCACAAACAGGCTGGTGATAATCTCAGTTGCAATCCTTTGACTGCAGGTTGGTGTTCACTTTGGGGGAAAGTTGTACATTCTTGCTTTATGCTGAGAAAAGGCAGTCAGTTCCTTCTTTTCCTGGAAAAGGAATGTACATATATAGTTGTGCACTCTATGTACTTAATCAGTTGTGCACTAAGACTCTAGAGGGAAAGAGAATCTCATCAAGGGGACACATGATGCCCATCCATCACTGGTGTCCCAAAGAGCTCACTCCTGAGCGAGCTGATGTGACCATCTGCTAAGGCTGAATCAGTAGATGCACCTCTGCCATCACTCACTTCAGATATGCCAGAAACCTGTACAGGGATGAGAGACTAAATTATTCTGTGTCTGCACACCATTATTTTACCAAAGAAGCACTAGCTCTCTTTATGGCCCACAACAGATTTCCCAACCTGGGGATCCAGCAAAGGGACTTAGAACCCCCAGGGAATTTGACTTTGGAGGCCAGTGGGGCTTGATTACAGAACTTCCACAGGACTCGGGAAACAGACTCTTGGAGGGCACAAAGAAAGTCCTGTGTGCACCAGGACCCAGGAGAAAGGAGCAGTGGCCCCACAAGACATGCAGCCAGATGTTCCTGTGAGTGTCCAGAAGTCTCTGGCGGAAGTTTCAGTCAACAGTGGCCTGCCGCAGAATCAGAGGCACTGACTACAACAGTCCTGGGAGCCTCAGCCTGTTGGCATACGTCCTTTTGAAGGAGATCACCATTACCACCTTCACTACTAACACAGTTTGGCCTCAGGCCAAACTACAGAGAGGGAACACCGCCCCACCCATCACAGAAAATTGGATTAAAGATTAATGAGCACAGTCCTGCCCACCAGAGCAAGACCCAGCTTTCCCCATAGCCAATCCCTTCCATCAAGAAGCTTCCACAAGCCTCTTATGCTCACCCATCAGACGAAGACAGAATGGAAACCACAGTCACAAAAATCAACCAAACTGATCACATGGATCACAGCCTTGTCTAACTCAATGAAACTATGAGCCATGCCCTGTAGGGCCACCCAATTTGGACAGGTCATGGTGGAGAGTTCTGACAAAACGTGGTCCACTGGAAATGGCAAATCACTTCAGCATTCTTGCCTTGAGAGCCCCATGAACAGTCTGAAAAGGCAAAAAGATATGACACTGAAAGATGAACTCCCTAGGTGGGTAGGTGCCCAATATTCTACTGGTGAAGAGTGGAGAAATCACTCCAGAAGGAATTAAGAGGCTGAGTCAAAGTGGAAACAACACACCCAGGTGTGAATGTGTCTAGTGGTGAAAGTAAAGTCTGATGCTGTAAAGAACAATATTGCATAGGAACCTGGAATTTTAGGTCCATGAATCAAGGTAAACTGTAAGTGGTCAAACAGGAGATGGCAAGAGTGAATATACACGTTTTAGGAATCAGTGAACTAAAATGGACTGGAATGGATGAATTTAATTCAGATGACCATTATATCTACTCCTGTGGGCAAGAATCCCTTAGAAGAAATGGAGTAGCCCTCATAGTCAACAACAGTCCAAAATGCAGTACTTGTGTGCAATCTCAAAAATGACAGAATGAACTCTATTTGTTTCCAAGGCAAATCATTCAATATCACAGTAATTCAAGCCTATGCCCCAACCAGTAATGCTGAAGAAGCTGAAGTTGAACAGTTCTATGAAGACCTACAAGACCTTTTGGAACTAACACCCAAAAAAGATGTCCTTTTCATTATAGGGGACTGGAATGCAAAAGCAGGAAGTCAAGAAACACCTGGAGTAACAGGCAAATTTGGCCTTGGAGTACAAAATGAAGCAGGGCAAAGGCTAATAGAATGTGCTGGTCATAGCAAACACCCTCTTCCAACAACACAAGAGAAAACTCTACACATGGACATCACCAGATGGGAAACACCAAAATCAGACTGATTATATTCTTTGCAGGCAAAGATGGAGAAGCTCTATACGGTCAGCAAAAACAAGACCAGGAGCTGACTGTGGCTCAAATTACTTATTGTCAGATTAAATAAAAGAAAATAGGGAAAACCACTTGGCCATTCAGGTATGACCTAAATCAAATCCTTTACATTTAGAGAGTGGATGTGACAAATAGATTCAAGGGATTAGATCTGACAGACAGAGTACCTGAAGAACTGTGGATGGAGATTGGTAACACTGTACAGGAGGCAGTGATCAAGACCATCCCCAAGAAAAATACATGCAAAAAGGCAATATATTTGTCTCAGGAGGACATACAAATAGTTGAGGAGGGCAAGGGAGAAAAGGAAAGATATGCCCATCTGAATTCAGAGTTCCAAAGAATAGCAAGGAGAGATAAGAAAACTCTCTTAAGTGTTCAATGCAAAGAAATAGAGGACAACAATAGAATGGGAAAGACTAGAGATCTCTTCAAGAAAATAAGTGATACTAAGGGAACATTTCATGCAAAGATGAGTGCAATAAAGGACAGAAATGGTATGGACCTAAAAGAAGTAGAAGATATTAAGAAGAGGTGGCAGGAATACACAGATGAACTATACAAAAAAGTTCTTCATAACCCAGATAACCACAATGGTGTGGTCACTCACTTAGAGCCAGACATCCTGGAATGCAAAGCCAAGTGGGCCTTAGGAAGCATCCCTAGGAACAAAGCTAGTGGAGATGATGGAATTCCAGCTGAGCTATTTCAAATCCAACAGATGATGCTTTTAAAGTGCTGCACTCAATATGCTAGCAAATTTGGAACTCAGCAGTGGCCACAGGACTGAAAAATGTCAGTTTTCATTCCAAATCCAAAGAAAGACAATGTCAGAGAATGTTCATACTATCACACAGTTGCACCCATTTCACAAGCTAGCAGAGTAATACTCAAAATTCTCCAATCCAAGCTTCAACAGTACATGAACCGAGAACTTCCAGATGTTCAAGCTGGATTTAGAAAAGACAGAGAAAAAAGAGATCAAATTGCCAACATCTGTTGGAACACAGAAAAAGTAAGAGAATTTCAAAATAACAATATCTACTTCCACTTTATTGACTACGTTAAAGCCTTTGACTTGGATCACAACAAACATGGAAAATTCTTAAAGAGATGGGGATATCAGACCACTTTACCTGCCTCTTAAGAAGTCTGTATGTTGGTCAAGAAGCAAAAGCTAGAACCAAACATGGAACAACGGACTGGTTCCAAATTGGGAAAGGAGTATGCAAGGCTGTATATTGTCACCCTGTTTAACTTGTATGCGGAGTACATCATGCAAAATGCCAGGCTGGATGAAGCACAAGCTGGAAACAAAATTGCTGGGAGAAATATCAATAACCTCAGATATGCAGATGACACCACACTTATGGAAGAAAGCGAAGGAGAGCTAAAGAGGCTCTTGATCAAAGTGAAAGAGGAGAGTGAAAAAGTTGGCTTAAAACTCAAAATTCAGAAAACTAAGATCATGACATCTGGTCCCATCACTTCATGGCAAATAAATGGGGAAACTGGAAACAGTGAGAGACTTTATTTTGAGGGGCTCCAAAATCACTGCAGATGGTGACTGCAGCCATGAAATTAAAAGACACTTACTCCTTGGAAGGAAAGTTATGACCAACCTAGTCAACATATTAAAAAGCAGAGACATTACTTTGCCAATGAAGATCCATCTAGTCAAAGCTATGATTTTTCCAGTAGGCATGTATTGTATAGATGTGAGGGTTGGACTGTAAAGAAAGCTAGGCACTGAAGAATTGATGCTTTTGAACTGCAATGTTGGAGAAGGCTCTTGAGAGTCCCTTTGACTGCAAGGAGATCCAACCAGGCCATCCTAAAGGAAATCAGTCCTGGGTGTTCATTGGAAGGACTGATGCTGAAGCTGAAACTCCAGTACTTTGGCTACCTGATGGGAAGAACTGACTCATTTGAAAAGCCCCTGATGCTGGGAAAGATTGAAGGCAGAAGAGGGGACAACAGAGGATGAGATGGTTGGATGGCATCACCAACTCATTGGACATGGGTTTGAGTAAGCTCCAGGAGATGGTGATGGACAGGGAAGCCTGGTGTGCTGCAGTCCGTGGGGTCACAAAGAGTCAGAAATGACTGAGCAGCTGAACTGAACTGAATATGAAGTACATTCTGTCAGTTAGTTCAGTCCTTTGAACGAAATGCTGGTGTTTGAGATTTTAGCTTAGATTCATTCTTTTTTATTCAATTGTGATGTATTCTTTCTTTCCTCATGCCTAGTACCATATGAAATATCAATAATTCAAAGAACAATGATACAATACTGACTTTGTGACAATAGAAATTCAACTTCAACAGGAGGAAATAAACCCATTAACAAATAATCACAATCCAGTGTGTTTTCTATGTCACAATATAGGATTGATTTTTTTACATAAAACCTTGGTGTTCTCAAAATGATACCATCAAAATTCAGTCCTGAAAAATGAGAGAAAGTGAGGGATTAACCTTCGCCTCAGGGAAGCTTCAAGTGCAAAGTCAGGACTGATGGGGCAAATACAGTTTATTCAGGTGTTGGCTGGAAGATCCACAGCTGCAGCACAGAACAGATGAAGAACAGTCTCAGGAAACAAGGCTAGAAACACATTTTATAGTCCTCTTGTGAATGACTAAGAGGCCCTGAAAAAGTCACCCGTGACCCTTCACAAAATGCAGCTATTTTTCAACAGACTAATTTTTAAACCAATTACTTAAACATTTCTCAATAAAAGTGGGCAATATGAAGCTTTCCACCAAAATCATAACTATTTGTTGAAAAAATTACAATCTTATGACCACATACCCAGGTGAAGCTTAACACTACACTTGACAGAATCATAAACATTGCCTTTTGAAGTCACACACAGCTCTGATAGTTCATAATTATAAGGAAACTAAGCAGAAAAAAAAAAAACTAGGTCAGCAATGTAGGACACTAATCATCACATCCTATTCAGTCTGTTTTAGAGTTCTGGAGACTAATGCTTCCAGGATGTGAAACTAGAAGCTTGGCTTCTTTCTAATCTTAGTGGGAAAGTAAAGCAAAAATACATTCAAATCTTTGGAGCTAAAAATGGTGTGTAATTATTGGACCATTTCAGTAGATGTGGATGGTCTTCTATGTTCTGTCCCCATTGGTATAATAGCACACTTCAGTCCAGTATTCACAGACATTCTAGAAGAAAAGAAATGAATCTTATAAAAGCAAACAAACACGATGTGCTTCCTCCTACCCCTCTGCCCAATCTTCCTTCACCCATCCCAGTTTAAGGCAAAAGAGGATTCTATGGAAGTCTCTACCTGTTGACTGAAGAGCGATATTTATTTATTTATTTATTTTTACTTTTTATCTTTTTAAAGTATAATTGCTTTACAATGCTATGTTAGTTTCTGCTGTGCAACAATGTAAATCATCTACATGTTTATATATATGTATGTATATATATACCCCCTCCCTCTTGAACCTCCCTCTCACTGCCCCCATTCCACCTCTTTAGGTCATCACAGAGGAGCTGAGTTCTCTCTGATATACAACAGCTTCCCACTAGCTATCTGTTTTACCCATGGTATTGTATATATAATGTCAATGCCACTCTCTCAATTCATCCCACCCTCCCCTTCCACCTTATGTCTACATGTGAACCTTCATTGAAGTAAAGAAGAGATGTTATTCAAGGAAAGTGAGATTTTGAATCTCCATCTTCCAACATATGTTATCATTTTAACCTCTTTGCTTTTGTGACTGTGTGTTCCCAAAATGCCTACCATTTTTAATTATCTTGACCACCAGAGCCATATGCTATGCAAGTCTTATGCAACAGGGTGTTGAAACTTTTAGAATATTGTATTCATATATGAAAAAAATAATCACAGCATAAAAAATCAAACTACATGTTCTTGGATCATTTTGAGAGAATTTGCATTAACTCTGTATAATTTTTTTTCTTCTCTCTAAACGAATAATTACAGCTTGAATGTTATGTGCTAAAGTTCAGCAACAGGAAATATATTATTTTGGTGACACAATAACCTGCAAAGAACTTTTAAATGTTTTTCTTGAAATTTCTGAATTATTTTAGCCATCTGCTTTGCTCTCATACTGGAAAGCCTAAGACATATGAAATTATCAAGGACACTTATTTTTCTAATCCCATTTAAGAGTTAGCCATTCCTAGGACTGAAATTACTTCTTCCAATAGTATCACTATATTGAAAGCTTTAGTTTATGATTCAGTATCCTTATATAGTCAACATTTAAAACAGAAACGGATCACTTGGCAGTCTCACTAGTAGCAGCGTTAGTTGCTCGGTCATGTCTGACTCTTTACGACCCCATGGACTGTAGCCTACCAGGCTTCTTCCATGGGATTTTCCAGGCAAGAGTACTGGAGTGGGTTGCCATTTCCTTCTCCAGAGGATCATCCCCACCCAGGGATCAAACCCGGGTCTCCCACATTGTAGGCAGATGCTTTACCGTCTAAGCCACCAGGGAAGATGTGATATATATTCATAAATATGTGTAAATATACATATCAGTGTCAGTTCAGTCACTCAGCCATATCCAACTCTTTGTGACCCCATGAACCACAGCACGCCAGGCCTCCCTATTCATCACCAACTCCCAGAGTCCACCCAAACCCATGTCCATCGAGTCAGTGATGCCATCCAACTATCTCATCCTCTGTCGTCCCCTTCTCCTCCTGCCTTCAATCTTTCTCAGCATCAGGGTCTTTTCAAATGAGTCAGCTCTTCACATCAGGTGGCCAAAGTATTGGAGTTTCAGCTTCAACATCAGTCCTTCCAATGAACACCCAGGACTGATCTCCTTTAGGATGGACTGGTTGGATCTCCTTATAGTCCAAGGGACTCACAAGAGTCTTCTCCAACACCACAGTTCAAAAGCATCAATTCTTCGGTGCTCAACTTTCTTTATAGTCCAACTCTCACATCCATACATAACCACTAGAAAAACCATAGCCTTGACTAGATGGATCTTTGTTGACAAAGTGATGTTTCTGCTTTTTAATATGCTGTCTAGGTTGGTCATAACTTTCCTTCCAAGGAGTAAGCGTCTTTTAATTTCACGTCTGCAATCACCATCTGCAGTGACTTTGGAGCCCAGAAAAATAAAGTCAGCCACTGTCTCCACTGTTTCCCCATCTATTTGCTGTGAAGTGATGGGACTGGAGATCAGTCCTGGGTGTTCATTGGAAGGACTGATTTTGAAGCTGAAACTCCAATACTTTGGCCACCTCATGCAAAGAGTTGACGCATTGGAAAAGACCCTGATGCTGGGAAGGATTGGGGGCAGGAGGAGAAGGGGATGACAGAGGATGAGATGGTTGGATGGCATCACCGACTCGATGGACATGGGTTTGGGTAGACTCCGGGAGTTGGTGACGGACAGGGAGGCCTGGCATGCTGCAATACATGGAGTCACAAAAAGTCGGACATGACTGAGCGACTAAATTGAACTGAACTGAACTGATGGGACCGGATGCCATGAATGTTGAGCTTTAAGCCAACTTTTTCACTCTTCTCTTTCACTTTCATCAAGAGGCCTTTTAGTTCTTCTTCACTTTCTGCCATAAGGGTGGTGTCATCTGCATATCTGAGGTTATTGATATTTCTCCTGGCAATCTTAATTCCAGCTTGTGCTTCCTCCAGCCCAGGGTTTCTCATGATGTACTCTGCATATAAGTTAAATAAGCAGGGTGACAATATACAGCCTTGATGTACTCCTTTTCCCATTTGGAACCAGTCTGTTGTTCCAGGTCCAGTTCTAACTGTTGTTTCCTGATCTGCATACAAGTTTCTCAAGAGGCAGGTCAGGTGATCTGTTATTCCCACCTCTTTCAGAATTTTCCATAGTTTATTGTGATCCACACTGTCAAAGGCTTTGGCATAGTCAATAAAGCAGAAATATACATATATAAATAAATATTTGAAGAGGTACTGATGCAATGAATCTTGAGTTATCAAGATTAAAGAATAGGGAAGCACAAGAGGTTAAGCCCAACAACCTTGTTATTCTATCCTCCAACAGACATGTGCTGTATCTTAAGCAAAACTAAAATACTAAGAAGCCATTTTTTTTAATATTCCATATATAAATGAGCTCATTTTTCTTTCTTTGACTTATTTCACTTAGAAAAATGCCTTCACCTTTTATCCATATTGTTGTAAATGGTAGACTTTCTTTTTTTATTGTTGAGTAATATTCATATATGTGCATTCATATATATATATACATATATATATGTATATATATATGCATGTATATCTCATCTTTATCCATTCTTCTATCAATGGACATAGAGTGATTTCATGTCTTGGCTGTTGTAAATAATTCTGCAGTGAACATGAAGGTGCACATATCTCTTCAAAATAGTAATTTCATTCCTTTTTAATATAAACCTATAGACAGGATTGCTGTACCATATGATAGTTCTATTTTTTAATTTCTTGAGAAAACTTCATACTGTTTTCCATAATGATGGTACCAATTTACATTCCTCTAACAATGCACAAGGATTTCCTTTTCTCCACATCTTTGCCAGTACTTCAGTTCAGCTCAGTCACTCAGTCATGTCTAACTCTTTGCAAACCCATGGACTGCAGCACTCTAGGCTTCCCTGTCCATCACCAACTCCCAGAGTTTGCTCAGACTCATGGCCATCAAGTTGGTGATGCCATCCAATCATCTCATTCTTCTCCTTCTGCCTTCAATCTTTCCCAGCATCAGGGTATGTTCCAATGAGTCAATTCAAGTACTGGAGTTTCAGCTTCAGCATCAGTCCTTCCAATGAATACTCAGGACTGTTTTCCTTTACAGTTGACTGGTTAGATCTCCTTGCAGTCCAAGGTACTCTCAAAAGTCTTCTCCAACACCACAGTTCAAAAGCATCAATTCTTCAGCACTCAGCTTTCATTATAGTCCAACTCTCACATCCATACATGACTACTGGGAAAACTCTAACTTTGACTAGATGGACCTTTGTCAGCAAAATAATGTCTCTGATTTTTAATATGCTCTCTAGGCTTTTCTTCCAAGGAGCAAGCATCTTTTAATTTCATGGCTGCAGTCACCATCTGCAGTGATTTTGGAGCCCCAAAAAATAAAGTCTGTCACTATTTCCATTGTTTCCTATTTGCCATGAAGTGATGGTACTAGATACCATGATCTGAGTTTTCTGAATGTTTAGTTTTAAGCCAACTTTTTCACTCTCCTCTTTCACTTTTATCAAGAGGATCTTTAGTTCCTCTTCACTTTCTGCCATAAGATAGTGTCATCTGCATATTGATATTTCTCAGGCAATCTTGATCCAGCTTATGCTTCATCCAACCCAGCATTTCACAGTACTCTGTATAGAAGTTAAACAAGAAGGATGACAATATATAGCCTTGACGTACTCCTTTTCCTATTTGGAACCAGTCTGTTGTTCCATGTCCAGTTCTAACTGTTGCTTCCTGACCTGCATACAGATTTCTCAGGAGGCAGGTAAGGTGGTCTGGTATTTCCATCTCTTTAAGAATTTTCCACAGTTCATTGTTGCCAGTACTTATCTCTTGTATCTTTATGACAAATTTAACAGGTGTGAGGTGATATCTCATTGTGATTTTGGTTTCTATTTCCCTGATAATTTTTGATATTGAACATTTTTTCATATACCTGTTGGTCGCTTGTATCCCTACTTCAGGAAAAAAGTCTATTTGGGTCCTCTGCATTTTTTTACCAGATTTTTTTTTTAATTTGTTGTTATTGAGTTATATGAGTTCCCTGTATATGTTAGATATTAACCACATATCTTATATATGGCTTTAAATACCTCTTCCCACTGAATAGATTGCCTGTTATTTTGTTATTTATTTTCTATGAAAAAAACCTTTTAGTTTGATGTTATACTACTTATTTATTTTTGCTTTTATTGATTCTGCTTTTGGTGTCATATCCAAAGAATCATTGCCAAGACCAATGTCAAGGAGGTTTTTCCCACTGTTTTCTTCTAGGAATTTAACAATTCAGGTCTTACATTTAAGTATTTAATTCATTTCAAGTTAATTTTTGTAGATGTTATAAGCTACAGATCCATTGTTTTGTTTGTGAATATCCAAGTTTCCTAACACCATTTATTGGAAAGATGACATTTTCTTCTTTGAGTATTCTTGGCTCCTTTGATGAATATTAATTGATCATATATGTGTCGGTTTATTTCTGTGCTCTGGATTCTGTTGCCCTGTAATGCAATGTAATCTGTTCTTTTGGTCTTTTTTTATGTCAGTATCATACTGTTTTGATTACTATAGCTTTTCAGTAGAGTTTGAAATCAGGAAGTATGATGCCTATAGCTTTGTTCTTTCCTAAGGTTGCTTTGACTATTTGGGGTCTTTTGTGGTTCCATATGAATTTAGTATTGTTTTTTCCTATTTCTGTGAAAAACTGCCATTGGAATTTTGATAGGGATTGCATTGAATCTATAGATAACTTTGTGTTGTGTGGACATTTTAATAATGTTAATTCTTCTGATCAACAAATACAGTATCTTCCTACTCAATTGTGTTTTCTTCAGTTTCTTTCATCAGTGTCTGTAGTTTTCAATGTACAGACTTTTTATCTCCTTGGTTAAACTTATTCCTAAGTATTTCATTGTTTCTGATGCTATTGTAAATGGAATTGTTTTCTTTATTTCTCTTTTAGCATTAGTGTATAAAAATGCAACTAATTGCACCTGATTGTTTTGCACACTGATTTTATATTCTACAACTTTACTTATTTATTAGGTCTAATAGTGTTTTGTTGGAGCTTTAGGATTTTCCCTATATCTAACTGTCATCTGCAAGCAGAGATAGTTTTACTTCTTTTCTTATCTTCATGTCTTTTCTTTCTTTTTCTTATCTAACTGCCCTAAGACATTCAGTACTATATTGAATAGGAGTGATTATAGTGGACATGTTTGTCTTATTTCTGATTTTAGAGGAAAAGCTTTTAGATTTTCATGGTTGAGTTCAAAGTTAGCAGCATATTCCTTTTCTACCCAATTTGTCAACAGCTTTCTCATGAAAGAGTACTGACTTTTGTCAAATGCTTTATATGCATCTATCAAAAGGATCATATATTTTATCCTTCATTCTATTAAAGTGGTATATCACATTTTTATTTCCATATATTGAACCATCTTTGCATCATAGAGATAAAACTCATGACGATGGTGCATGATAATTTAATGTGCTGTTAAATTTTGTTTGCTAGAATTTTATTGAGAATTTTTACATCTATCTTCATCATGGGTATTGACCTGTAGGTTTATTTTCTTGTTGTATCCATATCTGGTTTTCATATAACTACAATACTGGCCTTGTAAAATCAGTTTTGAAGTGCTTTCTTCTCTCTTAACTTTTCAGAAAATTTGAGAGTCATTGGCATTAATCCTTCTTTAATGTTAAGTCTGGCTTAAAAAAAAAAAAAAGCTTTCTTAATGAAAAAAAAAAATCAAAGAACAATCTCTTTGATCTTTATGTTAAAGTCTTTTTTAATATCTTTTTATTTTAAACTCATGTAAAGAATTCTTTCTTTTGTATCTATTTACTCATAGTTTTAGTGTGGCTGCCCTCTGATACCCTCTCGCAACACCTACCATCTTACTTGGGATTCTCTTACCTTGGACGTGGGGTATCTCTTCATGGCTGCTCCAGCAAAGCACAGCCGCTGCTCCTTATGTTGGAAGAGGGGTATCTTCTTATGGCCGCCCCTCCTGACTTTGAACATGGAGAGTACACGTGGAGAGTATATGCAGAGTACATCATGAGAAAAGCTGGGCTGGAAGAAGCACAAACTGGAATCAAGATTGCCGGGAGAAATATCAATAACCTCAGATATGCAGATGACACCACCCTTATGGCAGAAAGTGAAGAGGAACTAAAAAGCCTCTTGAGGAAAATGAAAGAGGAGAGTGAAAAAGTTGGCTTAAAGCTCAACATTCAGAAAACTAGGATCATGGCATCTGGTCCCATCACCTCATGGGAAATAGATGGGGAAACAGTGGCTGACTTTATTTTCCTGAGTTCCAAAATCACTGCAGATGGTGACTGCAGCCATGAAGATGCTTACTCCTTGGAAAGAAAGTTATGACCAACCTTGATAGCATATTAAAAAGCAGAGACATTACTTTGCCAACAAAGGTCCATCTAGTCAAGGCTATGGTTTTTCCAGTGGTCATGTATGGATGTGAGAGTTGGACTGTGAAGAAAGCTGAGTGCCGAAAAATTGCTGCTTTTGAACTGTGGTGTTGGAGAAGACTCTTGAGAGTCCCTTGGACTGCAAGGAGATCCAACCAGTCCATCCTGAAAGAGATAAGTCCTGGGTGTTCACTGGAAGGACTGATGCTGAAGCTGAAACTCCAATACTTTGGCCACCTCTTGCAAAGAGCTGACTCATTGGAAAAGACCCTGATGCTGGGAGGGATTTGGGGGCAGGAGGAGAAGGGGAAGACAGAGGATGAGATGGCTGGATGGCATTACCGACTCGATGGGCATGAGTTTGAGTAAACTCTGGGAGTTGGTGATGGACAGGGAGGCCTGGCATGCTGTGATTCATGGGGTCGCAAAGAGTGGACAAGACTGAGCAACTGAACTGAACTGACCATAGTTTAAAAATATCATATATGGGGAGGAGCCAAGTTGGCGGAGGAGTAGGACGGGGAGACCACTTTCTCTCCTACAAATTCATCAAAAGAATATCTGAACGCAGAGCAAACTTCACCAAACAACTTCTGATCGCTAGCTGAGGTCATCAGGCACCCAGAAAAGCAGCCCATTGTCTTCGATAGGAGGTAGGACAAAATATAAAAGACAAAAAGTGAGACAAAAGATCTAAGGACGGAGATCCGTCCCGGGAAGCGGGTCTTTAGAGGACGTTTCCAGACACCAGGAAACCCTTGCACTGTCGGGCCTGGGGGAAGTGTTTGAATCTAGGAGGGCAACCTGACTGGGAGGGAAACAATAAGTAAAATTTAGGCACAGATTACGTGCCTAAAAGCAACTCTCAGCAGAAAAGTGCCCCAGACACCCGCATCCACCACCAGCAAGTGGGGCAGCACGGAGAGGAGCGGGCGGCATTGTTTGGGGCAGGGTCCGGGCCTGAGTGCCCTGAGGACAATCGGAGGGAGCTTTTGTGAGTTGCCAACTTGAACTGTGGGAGAGCAGGGAAGAAAGAGAAAATTAACCGGCCCGAACTCGCTGCCGGCCGTTCGCAGAATAAAGGGACCGAGAAAGTCCAGAGAAGAGCTCGCAGACTGCGGACAGGCCCAGACCCGCCGGAGGCGGGAGCAGGTCGCAGCGAGACACAGGGCGCAGGCACCCGACCGCGCGGGCGGGGACTGGGGCTGAGGACGCGGAGGGCAGAAGGCGCACGCACCCGACTGGCTCCGGCAGAAACTGAGATTGGGACCGCGGAAGGGAGTGGGCGCGCAGCACCCGGGGAAAGTGCGCCTGTCAAGCTCCTAGCTGCCTGGACCACTCTGACGGGGAAGGCACAAGAGCGGACGCAGCCTTTTGTTCCGCGCTTTTGTGGAACACCCGAGGGCTGGAGCTGCGCGCAGCATGCAGCGCGCTCCATATAGAGCAGCCGGGAGCCCGAGCAGCGCAGACGGAGAAAGCAGCGCCAGCCCCTCCCCGGCAGCGCCAGCCCCTCCCCGCAGCGCGACAGAACTAGCTACCTGAATAAGAGTCCACCTCCGCCCGCCTGTGTCAGGGCGGAAATGAGGCTCTGAAGAAACCGGCAAACAGAAGCCAAATAAACAAAGGGAACTGCTTCAGAAGGGACCGGTGCAACAGATTAAAATCCCTAAGTGTAAGCTGGAACGAAGAGATATCTGAAACTGAGCCGAACCGACACTGACCTCAACAGCTCCAGAGAAATTCCTAGATATATTTTTACTTTTTTTTTTTATAAGAAAAAAAAAAATTTTTTTTTAATTTTTTCTCTTTTATTTTCCTTTAAAATTCCCTATTACTCCCCCATCACTCCTTAACTTTCATTTTCATAGATTTTTACGATTTTTTTTAAATTAGGGAAAAATCTTTTTTTTTCTCCTTTTTCTCTTCTATTTTCTATTTTTCTTTTTCTCTTATTTCTTTTAAAGTCCTCTAGTACTCCTCTACTACTCCTTAATTTTCATTTTCAATACACTATAACCTTACCAAAAAAAAGAGAGAAGCCCTATTTTTTAAACTGAACTTCATATATATTTAAAAAAAAATTTTTGTGTGTGTTTTGGTTTTTGTTTTTAATATAGTATTTTTAAGAGTCTAATCTCTACTCTAGATTTTTAATTTTTGTTTTTCAATATATGATATAAATTGTGAACATTTAAGAATCCAATATTCAGCTCCCATTTTTATTCAGGAGTGTGTTGATTATTCTCTCCCAATCTTGACTCTGTTTTCTACCTCAGAACACCTCTATTTCCTCCTTTCCCCTTTTCTTCCCAATCCAATTCTGTGAATCTTGGTGGGTGTCTGGGGTACGGAGAACATTCTGGGAACAGACAACTGCGTAGATCTGTCTCTCTCCTCTTGAGTCCCCCTTTTTCTCCTCCTGCTCAACACTATCTCCCTCCTCCCTCCCCTCTTCTTCATGTAACTCTGTGAACCTCTCTGGGTGTCCCTAACGGGGGAGAATCTTTTCGCCATTAACCTAGAAGTTTTATTATCAGTGCTGTGTAGTTGGAGAAGTCCTGAGACTACAGGAAGAATGAAACTGAAATCCAGAGGCAGGAGACTTAAGCCCAAAACCTGAGAACATCAGAAAACTCCTGACTACATGGAACTTTAAGTAATAAGTGACCGTCCAAAAGCCTCCATACCTACACTGAAACCAACCACCACCCAAGAGCCAATAAGTTTTAGAGCAAGACATACCAAGCAAATTCTCCAGCAACGCAGGAACATAGCCCTAAACGTCAACATACAGGCTGCCCAAGGTGACACCTAACACATAGACCCATCTCAAAACTCATTACTGAGCACTCCATTGCTCTCCAGAGAGAAGAAATCAAGTTCCACACACCAGAACACCGACTTAAACTTTCCTAACCAGGAAACATTGACAAGCCAATTGTCTAACCCCACCCACTGGGAAAAACCTCCACAATAAAAAGGAACCACAGACCTCCAGAATACAAAAAGCCCAGTCCAGACACAGCAATCTAAACAAGATGAAAAGGCAGAGAAATACCCAACAGATAAAGGAACATGAAAAATGCCCACCAAGTCAAGCAAAAGAGGAGGAGATAGGGAATCTACCTGAAAAAGAATTTAGAATAATGATAATAAAAATGATCCAAAATCTTGAAAACAAAATGGAGTTACAGATAAATAGCCTGGAGACAAAGATTGAAAAGATGCAAGAAATGTTTAATAAAGACCTAGAAGAAATAAAAGAGTCATTAAAAATGAATAATGCATAAACACTCTGGAGGAACCAAGATAGAATAACGGAGACAGAAGATAGATAAGTGAGGTAGAAGATAAAATGGTGGAAATAAAATGAAACAGAGGGAAAAAAGAAAAAAGGATCAAAAGAAATGAGGACAACCTCAGGGACCTCTGGCACAATGTGAAACGCCCCAACATTCGAATCATAGGAATCCCAGAAGAAGAAGACAAAAAGAAGAAACAACAAATAACACACAAAGGGATTCCCATAAGGATAACAGCTGATCTATCAATAGAAACCCTCCAGGCCAGAAGGGAATGGCAAGACATACTGAAAGTAATGAAAGAGAATAACCTACAACCTAGATTACTGTACCCAGCAAGGATCTCATTCAGATATGAAGGAGAATTCAAAAGCTTTACAGATAAGCAAAAGCTGAGAGAATTTAGCACCACCAAACCAGCTCTTCAACAAATGCTAAAGGATCTTCTCTAGACAGGAAATGTAGAAAGGTTGTATAAACGTGAACCCAAAAACAACAAAGTAAATGGCTACGGGACCACACCTATCAATAATTACCCTAAATGTAAATGGGTTGAATGCCCCAACCAAAAGACAAAGATTGGCTGAATGGATACAAAAACAAGACCCCTATATATGCTGTCTACAAGAGACCCACTTCAAAGCAAGAGACACATACAGACTAAAAGTGAAGGGCTGGAAAAAAATATTTCACGCAAACGGAGACCAAAAGAAAGCAGGAGTCGCAATACTCATATCAGATAAAATAGACTTTCAAACAAAGGATGTGAAAAGAGACAAAGAAGGACACTACATAATGATCAAAGGATCAATCCAAAAAGATATAACAATTATAAGTATATATGCACCCAACATAGGAGCACCGCAATATGTACGGCAAACACTAACGAGTAGTAAAGAGAAAATAATAGTAACACAGTATAGTGGGAGACTTTAATACCCCACTTCCACAACTATGGATAGATCAACTAAACAGAAAATTAACAAGGAAACACAAACTTTAAATGACACAATGGACCAGCTAGACCTAATTGATATCTATAGGACATTTCACCCCAAAACAATCAACTTCACCTTTTTCTCAAGTGCACACGGAACCTTCTCCAAAATAGATCACATCCTGGGCCATAAATCTGGTCTTGGAAAATTCAAAAAAAATTGAAATCATTCCAGTCATCTTTTCTGACCACAGTGCAGTAAGATTAGATCTCAATTACAGAAAAAAAATTGTTAAAAATTCAAACATATGGAGGCTAAATAACACGCTTCTGAATAACCAACAAATCATAGAAGAAATCAAAAAAGAAATCAAAATATGCATAGAAATGAATGAAAATGAAAACACAACAACCCAAAACCTATGGGACACTGTAAAAGCAGTGCTAAGGGGAAGGTTCATAGCATTACAGGCTTACATCAAGAAACAAGAAAAAAGCCAAATAAATAACCTAACTCTACACCTAAAGCAATTAGAGAAGGAAGAAATGAAGAACCCCAGGATTAGTAGAAGGAAAGAAATCTTAAAAATTAGGGCAGAAATAAATGCAAAAGAAACTAAAGAGACCACAGCAAAAATCAACAAAGCTAAAAGCTGGTTTTTTGAAAAAATAAACAAAATTGACAAACCATTAGCAAGACTCATTAAGAAACAAAGAGAGAAGAACCAAATTAACAAAATTAGAAATGAAAATGGAGAGATCACAACAGACAACACTGAAATACAAAGGATCATAAGAGACTACTACCAGCAGCTCTATGCCAATAAAATGGACAACTTGGATGAAATGGACAAAATCTTAGAAAAGTATAACCTTCCAAAACTGAACCAGGAAGAAATAGAAGATCTTAACAGACCCATCACAAGCAAGGAAACGAAACTTAATCAAAAAATCTCCAGCAAACAAAAGCAAGACCAGATGGTTCACAGCCTGAATCTTCTCACCAGAATAAATTTTTAGAGAAGAGCTCTACACCCTATCTTACTCAAACCTTCCCAGAATTTGAAGATAAGGTAAGCTCCTCCAAAATATTTCTAGAGGCAACCATTCACCCTAATCCAAAAACCAGACAAAGAGCCACCAAAAAAGAAAAACTAAGGGGCCATTATCACTGCATGAACATAGATGCAAAAAATCCTTAAAACAAAATTCTAGCAAACAGAATCCAACAACATATTAAAAAATCATACACCATGACCAAGTGGGCTTTATCCCAGGAATGCAAGGATTCTTTAATATCCACAAATCAATCAATGTAATACACCACATTAACAAATTGAAAGATAAAAACCATATGATTATCTCAATAGATGCAGAGAAAGCCTTGACAAAATTCAACACTCATTTATGATTAAAACTCTCCAAAAAGCAGGAATAGAAGGAACATACCTCAACATAATAAAAGCTATATATGACAAACCCACAGCAAGCATCACCCTCAATGGTGAAAAATTGAAGGCATTTCCCCTGAAATCAGAACAAGACAAGGGTGCCCACTCTCACCACTACTATTCAACATAGTGTTGGAAGTTTTGGCCACAGCAATCAGAGCAGAAAAAGAAGTAAAAGGAATCCAGATAGGAAAAGAAGAAGTGAAACTCTCACTGTTTTGCAGATGACATGCAATCCTTACATAGAAAACCTAAAGACTACCAGGAAAATTACTAGATGCTAAATCCAGAATATAGTAAAGTTTGCAGGATATTTAAAATAACACAAGAAATCCTTGCATCCTTATTACTAAAATGAAAAAACAGAAAGAGAAATTAAGGAAACAATACCATTCACCATTGCAACAAAAAGAATAAGATACTTAGGAGTATATCTACCTAAAGAAACAAAAGACCTATACATAGAAAACTATAAAACACCGATGAAAGAAATCAAAGAGGACACAAACAGATGGAGAAACATACCGTGTTCATGGATTGGAAGAATCAATATTGTCAAAATGGCTATTCTACCCAAAGCAATCTATAGATTCAATGCAATCCTGATCAAGCTACCAACGGTATTTTTCACAGAACTAGACCAAAGAATTTCACAATTTGTATGGAAATACAAAAAACCTCGAATAGCCAAAGTAATCTTGAGAAAGAAGAATGGAACTGGAGGAATCAACCTGCCTGACTTCAGACTCTACTACAAAGCCACAGTCATCAAGACAGGATGGTACTGGCACAAAGACAGAAATATAGATCAATGGAACAGAATAGAAAGCCCAGAGATAAATCCACGAACCTATGGACACCTTATCTTTGACAAAGGAGGCAAGGATATACAATGGAAAAAAGACAACCTCTTTAACAAGGGGTGCTGGGATAACTGGTCAACCACTTGTAAAAGAATGAAACTAGAACACTTTCTAACACCATACACAAAAATAAACTCAAAATGGACTAAAGATCTAAATGTCAGACCAGAAACTATAAAACTCCTAGAGGAGAACATAGGCAAAACACTCTCCGACATAAATCACAGCAAGATCCTCTATGACCCACCTCCCAGAATATTGGAAATAAAAGCAAAACTAAACAAATGGGACCTAATGAAACTTAAAAGCTTTTGCACTACAAAGGAAACTATAAGTAAGGTGAAAAGACAGCCCTCAGATTGGGAGAAAATAATAGCAAATGAAGAAACAGACAAAGGATTAATCTCAAAAATATACAAGCAACTCCTGCAGCTCAATTCCAGAAAAATAAATGACCCAATCAAAAAATGGGCCAGAGAACTAAACAGACATTTCTCCAAAGAAGACATACAGATGGCTAACAAACACATGAAAAGGTGCTCAACATCACTCATTATTAGAGAAATGCAAATCAAAACCACAATGAGGTACCATTACACGCCAGTCAGGATGGCTGCTATCCAAAAGTCTACAAGCAATAAATGCTGGAGAGGGTGTGGAGAAAAGGGAACCCTCTTACACTGTTGGTGGGAATGCAAACTAGTACAGCCACTATGGAGAACAGTGTGGAGATTCCTTAAAAAACTGGAAATAGAACTGCCATATGACCCAGCAATCCCACTCCTGGGCATACACACTGAGGAAACCAGATCTGAAAGAGACACGTGCACCCCAATGTTCATCGCAGCACTGTTTATAATAGCCAGGACATGGAAGCAACCTAGATGCCCATCAGCAGATGAATGGATAAGGAAGCTGTGGTACATATACACCATGGAATATTACTCAGCCATTAAAAAGAATTCATTTGAATCAGTCCTAATGAGATGGATGAAACTGGAGCCCATTATACAGAGTGAAGTAAGCCAGAAAGATAAAGAACATTACAGCATACTAACACATATATATGGAATTTAGAAAGATGGTAATGATAACCCTATATGCAAAACAGAAAAAGAGACACAGAAATACAGAACAGACTTTTGAACTCTGTGGGAGAATGTGAGGGTGGGATGTTTCAAAAGAACAGCATGTATACTATCGATGGTGAAACAGATCACCAGCCCAGGTGGGATGCATGAGACAAGTGCTCGGGCCTGGTGCACTGGGAAGACCCAGAGGAATCGGGTGGAGAGGGAGGTGGGAGGGGGGATGGGGATGGGGAATACGTGTAAATCTATGGCTGATTCATATCAATGTATGACAAAAAAAATAAAAAATAAAAAAAAAAAGAAAAAGCATGCTGTATGCTATAAGAATCCCACAGAAAACAAAATCACACATAAAAATAAAAATAAAAAATGTATTTATAAGCCATTACTTACACAATATGATTTGTGATAAAAATGTCAAACAAAAAACATTAAATAAGACAGAGGTACTTGTGTGTGCTGTTCTCAGCCTATCAGTAGGTTATTTCTATATTTCTCAGAAATAGACAAATGAGTTAATAATCAAAAGTAAATAAACAATAAAGTGGATTTAAATAATAATTTTTTTTTTGCATCAGATGGACAGGTAAAGTACATTATAGTCAAATTTTGAAGACCCAGTCACAGAGACTGTTGAATAAAAATCATGGACAAATAGGAAAGCAACAAGGATATATTGTATAGCACAGGAAATTATAGTCATTATGTTATAATAACTTTTAGTGGAGTATAATCTGTAAAAATACTGAATCACTAAGCTGTACATCTGAAACTAATATTGTAAGTCAACTTATATTTTAATAAAAATGGGTAATTTAAAAGAAAATCTCTAGAAAATGTTAATACACAAAAATAAGAGAACCTGTATATTTAATCATCAGGTGATAAAATAAACCTCAAAAATGTCCCATGGCCTACCTGTTGTTCAGTCGCTAAGTCATGTCCGATTCTTTGCAACCCTATGGATTGCAGCATGCCAGGCTTCCCAGTCCTCCCTCCCTGGCTTAATAATGGGACATTTTAAAACATTTTAATTAAACATTTTAAAACATTCTACATAACTCTTGGGTATAAAGATGAAAATGCAACTGAGATGGCAAACTATTTTGAAATGATTGCTTGTATACTCAGTGAGTTAAAGCCAAACCAAAACTCAGATAAAGCAATTTATCACCACAATTTATTTATTAGAAAACAAAGGTAGTAAAACATACCTTACATATTTTATAGAGGAAAAACCAGAAAATAATGCCATAAACATAATATTTCTTAAGAGCTTACTATGTGCTAACCACATTTCTAAGTCATTTGCATATAAATAAATTGATACAGCAAAATGATTTTAAAGAGGTTGGCAATTACTATATTTATTTCATAAATAAGAAGTTGAAGCATGAGAATCTTAAATAAATTGTGTAAGGTCACCGTGATAGCAAGTTGGGGAAGTTGGCAATGACTCTAATCCAGGATAGATAAAATAGGAAAAATAAACCAGGCTGCATCATTCCATTCTGAAGATTGTCTTCTGAAAGGATCAACTCAAGCAACTGAACTTATAGTCTGATTAAGTAGAAAAATTTTAAAATGCAAAAATACATATTAGAAATATAAAAAGGTAAAATTGCAGATACCTTCCCTGGTGGCTCAGATGGTAAAGAATCTGCCTGCAATGCGGGACATGGGGTAGAGTTTAAAAACTTTACAAGAATACTACACACAACTTTATAGTAATATGCTTTATAATCTGGTTGATATATAAATGGGTAGATAAAATGAAATTTAAAACTGTCTCAGAAAGAGATTTGTAAAGTCATTTTACAGATTTTATAAGTCTACAGAGACTAATATTTATAGAAGAAATTGAAGGTATTCAAGGATTACCTTTGAAAGCAAGTAGCCCACATTTTGGGAGGAGTATAATCATTTATTCCGTAAATATTGTGTTCAGAGTAACACAGCCCCTCGATGGAATGCCATGATTCTATCAGCAAAGATAAATTGGAGATTCTTTCTTAGTGTTTTTGGGTCCAACTGACCCCTAGCCCTTAATTTTATGGCTGCTCCGTAGAATTCAAAGAATCTTAACCTTTTTTTGTGGGATGAACTGCATTATCAGTCTAGTGAATTCTTTGTATCTTTCTTAGAAAAAAATGTTTTAAAATGCGTGCAATCACCCAAACAAATACATATGATCATAATACATAGGCTTACAAAGAAAACCAATTATATCTAAAAGTTTTCTAGCTACAGGGTCCTTGGAGGGGAAACAAATTAAGAATCCTGTGAAGGTCTTGTCATCACGCTATTTTCATTTTAATTTTATGATATTTAAATTCCAATGGATCTTTAGTGTGGCCCAAGAATCACACATTTCCACAATCCATTCACCCTCCCTCCCTCCTAGATGACTGTTATCAACTTCTCTACTCACCTCAAATCTCCAGTGCCTCCTTCTAATCCTCACTCTCAGCAGTGGAAAATTCCTTCTCCCTCCTCTCTCTCTCTGTTTTTTTTTTTTTTTTAAAGTGAACAGTTAGAAGATAATATTCTTAAGGTTTTACTACTACATCTAGTTCTTCTGTGCCCATATACTTTACCTGTTTTGTGCTCAGTCAAATTGTGTCTGACTATTTGCAGCCCCAATGGACTGTAGCCTGCCAGGCTCCTCTGTTCATGGGACTTTCCAGGCAAGAATATTGGAGTGGGTTGCCATTTTCTGCTCCAGGGAATCTTCCCAATCCAGGAACTGAACCCATGTCTCCTGTGTTTCCTGCATTGGCAGGCAGATTCTTTAACACTGTGCCACCAGGGAAGCCTATTATCCTGTTATTAAAGAATTTTCTTTTGTCCAACAATAAACTTTAAAATAAGTATATTTATATTATTTTAATAGCTATTTACATTTAGTCTAATTAATATAGATTCTACCAATATTTTTGTTACCACCTCTACTGTTATGAAATATCTAGGTCAAAACATGCTTTATAGGGAAATTGGCATTTGAGCAAGACTCTGGAAAAAGTAAAATTGGGGATGAGATGATTTCAGGATAAAAAAATTTCAAAGCTGATATTTAGTAATTATGAATTCAATATGCATATGTGTTCAGTTGTGTCCAACTCCTTGCAACCCTATGGACTATAACCTACCAGTCTCCTCTGTCCATGGGATTTCTCAGGCAGGAATATTGGAGTGGGTTGCATTTCCTCCTCCAGGGGAACTTCCCTATCCAGGGGTCGAACCAACATCTCCTGTGTCTCCTGCCTTGGCAGGCAAATTCTTTACCTTGGGGGCAGTTTTTTAAAAAATACAATGCATAGTTTTTTAATGAAATACATGATACAGTACATATTTTAAACTCTCAGAATTTTGAATCTGTTTCTAGCATTTTGATAATTGTTTTAGAAAATTGTGAATAGCCTACAATAATGATTCAAAAAGAATAGTTTAAATACCTATAGGCTCCCTGAAACACCTTCTAAAAAGTCTGCAAAGTCAAGCTCTTTTTATGATACACTAAGATGTTTTTCCCACTCCAGTGTTCTTGCCTTGAGAATCCCAGGTCTGGGGGAGCCTGGTGGGCTGACGTCTATGGGGTCGCACAGAGTTGGACGCGACTGAAGTGGCTTAGCAGCAGCAGCAGCAGCAACATGTTTTTGGCTTTCTATTTTTTTTTTTTTAATTTTTTAATTTTTTTATTAGTTGGAGGCTAATTACTTCACATTTCAGTGGGTATTGTCATACATTGATATGAATCAGCCATAGATTTACACGTATTCCCCATCCCCATCCCCCCTCCCACCTCCCTCTCCACCCGATTCCTCTGGGTCTTCCCAGTGCACCAGGCCCGAGCACTTGTCTCATGCATCCCACCTGGGCTGGTGATCTGTTTCACCATCGATAGTATACATGCTGTTCTTTTGAAACATCCCACCCTCACCTTCTCCCACAGAGTTCAAAAGTCTGTTCTGTATTTCTGTGTCTCTTTTTCTGTTTTGCATATAGGGTTAGCGTTACCATCTTTCTAAATTCCATATATATGTGTTAGTATGCTGTAATGTTCTTTATCTTTCTGGCTTACTTCACTCTGTATAAGGGGCTCCAGTTTCATCCATCTCATTAGGACTGATTCAAATGAATTCTTTTTAACGGCTGAGTAATATTCCATGGTGTATATGTACCACAGCTTCCTTATCCATTCATCTGCTGATGGGCATCTAGGTTGCTTCCATGTCCTGGCTATTATAAACAGTGCTGCGATGAACATTGGGGTGCACGTGTCTCTTTCAGATCTGGTTTCCTCAGTGTGTATGCCCAGAAGTGGGATTGCTGGGTCATATGGCAGTTCTATTTCCAGTTTTTTAAGAAATCTCCAAACTGTTTTCCATAGCGGCTGTACTAGTTTGCATTCCCACCAACAGTGTAAGAGGGTTCCCTTTTCTCCACACCCTCTCCAGCATTTATTGCTTGTAGACTTTTGGATAGCAGCCATCCTGACTGGCGTGTAATGGTACCTCATTGTGGTTTTGATTTGCATTTCTCTAATAATGAGTGATGTTGAGCATCTTTTCATGTGTTTGTTAGCCATCTGTATGTCTTCTTTGGAGAAATGTCTGTTTAGTTCTTTGGGCCATTTTTTGATTGGGTCATTTATTTTTCTGGAATTGAGCTTCAGGAGTTGCTTGTATATTTTTGAGATTAATCCTTTGTCTGTTTCTTCATTTGTTATTATTTTCTCCCAATCTGAGGGCTGTCTTTTCACCTTGCTTATAGTTTCCTTTGTTGTGCAAAAGCTTTTAAGTTTCATTAGGTCCCATTTGTTTATTTTTGCTTTTATTTCCAATATTCTGGAGGTGGGTCATAGAGGATCCTGCTATGATTTATGTCGGAGAGTGTTTTGCCTATGTTCTCCTCTAGGAGTTGTATAGTTTCGGGTCTTACATTTAGATCTTTAATCCATTTTGAGTTTATTTTTGTGTATGGTGTTAGAAAGTGTTCTAGTTTCATTCTTTTACAAGTGGTTGACCAGTTTTCCCAGCACCACTTGTTAAAGAGGTTGTCTTTTTTCCACCGTATATCCTTGCCTCCTTTGTTGAAGATAAGGTGTCCATAGGTTCGTGGATTTATCTCTGGGCTTTCTATTCTGTTCCATTGATCTATATTTCTGTCTTTGTGCAAGTACCATACTGTCTTGATGACTGTGGCTTTGTAGTAGAGTCTGAAGTCAGGCAGGTTGATTCCTCCAGTTCCATCCTTCTTTCTCAAGATTATTTTGGCTATTCGAGGTTT